>NW_026605138.1:0-9984 GCF_945859685.1 Eupeodes corollae
TTTCCAAACGTTTCTGTTTCCAAATCCGTCAAAAGAATGTTGCAATAATGTCTGTAAATCACCCTGCCCTACCGACATTTCGTTCAATATTTCTGGTTTAAGAGCCTTGCACGGGAGAGAGAACAACGAATGGACGAACAATCGTGATTTTACACATTTCAAAAAGTCGATTTCAAACAAAAACACATTTAAATTACAAGAAACCATTTGACACTAATGTAAGGATGGTAGTAACGAATTGCAGTGTGATTGCACCAAACTCTGCCAAACACTATTCCCGTTCCAAATACAATCCACACTGCAACGAATAAATTGTTCGTGCACAACAGAATCTCAAAATTATAAGACTCTCATTTTGTTTTTGTGTGAAAGATCATGACTGAAGAAAATATGGAAAAAAAGGTAATTCAATTCGTCGCTGTCTGCGAATAGAAAAAAAGCCCATAGTGAAAGAAAAGTCAAAACATGCGAACATCCACCCACAGTTCACAGTTCCTAGTAAGTAGCTCAAGATGCTTTATATAAAATCTTATCCCTTTCGAACTCCCACTTTAGTTATTCTTATTCTTTATTTTCTATATGACATTTAATTGTCATAAACTGACAGTGTCGATAGTCAAGTTCAGAGATGATAAGACAGTCTTAGGAATCGGCAATGTAGTTCATCCGGCAAATTTCATAACAAAGTTTTACAACAAGTTCAAAAGATCAGTGGATCGAGTTTATCCTTTTGTTTTAATCTTTTTTTTTGTTCTTTGAATTACCTATATGACGTTAAGATGTCGAAAAGTGACAGCGTCCATAAACAAAATAAAAGATAATAGGGCAGTCTTAGGAATCGGAAATATAGTTTATCCGCCAAATTTTCGTAACTAAGTTTTACAACGAATTCAAAAGGTTAGTGGATCGAGTTTATCGCTTTGTTTTTTTCTTTCATTATTTATTGAATTATATGACGTTTAGATGTCGGAAACTGACAGCGTCAATTGGCAAAATAAAAGATGATAAGGCAGTCTTATTAATCGGAAATGTAGTTTATCAGCAAATTTCATAACTAAATTTTACAGCGGATTCAAAATGTCCATGGATTGAGTTTATCCCTTAGTATTTTTGTTTCATTGTTTATTGAATTATCTGACGTTCAGATGACAGAAACTGATAGCGTTAAAAGGCAAAATAAAAGACGACAAATCAGTTTTTTTAATCGGAAATGTAGTTTATCCGGCAAAATTTTCGTAACTAAGTTTTAGAACGAATTCAAAAGGTCAGTGGATCAAGTTTATCTCTTTGATTTTCTCTTTCGAGATGATAAGGTAGTCTTAGGAATCAAAAATATAGTTCATCCCGGCAAATGTCATTATTAAGTTTTAAGGCGAATGCGACAGATCAGTCAATCGAGAGACTTACTTACTTACTTACTTACTTAAGGTGGCGCTACAGTCCGAGATGGAATTGGGCCTCAACCAACATGAGTCTCCAGCCAGCTTGGTCCCTAGCTAATTGTCACCAGTTTCGCACGCTTAGTTGGTTGAGGTCTTTACCCACCTGAGGCGCCACCTGAGTCGCGGTCTTAATCTACAACGCTGTCCCTCAGGGTTGGATTCGAAGACCTTCCGGGCTGGAGCGTTGATGTCCATTCGCTCTACATGACCTAAGCATCTAAGCCGTTGAATTTTTATTCAGTGTCGCTGTACAGCCCGTACAGTTCGTCGTTATATCTTCTCCTCCATTCTCCATCTATGCGCACGGGACCAAAAATCACCCGAAGAATTTTTCTCTCGAAGCATCCTAAGACGCCCTCATCTTTCTTTGACAGGGTCCAGGCTTCAGCGCCATAAATGAGAACCAAGATGATGAGTGTCTTATAGATGGTGATTTTAGATGTTCGAGAGAGGACTTTACTTCTCAATTACCTTCTTAGTCCAAAGAAGCAGCGATTTAGAAGAGTTATTCTTCATTTGATTTCAGCGCTGGTGTCGTTGTCTGTGTTAATAGCGGCACCTAGGTAGACAAAGTCCTTAACTACCTCAAAGTTATAGCTGTTCATGGTGATGTTTTGTCCAAGACGTCGTCATTCAGTGTCCTTTTTTGATGACAGCATATACTTGGTCTTGCCCTCATTGACCACTAAACCCATCTTCTTCGCTTCCGTCGCAATGCTCAAAAACGCTCCACTGACATCACGCTTTGATCTTCCAGTTATGTCAAGATCATCTGTGTATCCGAGTAATTGGATGGACCATGGAAGATTGTACCTCTAGTGTTGACGGTTGAGTTTTGCACAGTTCTTTCCAGAACAATATTGAAGAAGTCACATGACAGTGCATCGCCTTGTCTTAAACCTTTATTGACATCAAATGCATCGGTGAGATCTTTTCCGACCGACGAATAAGTTTGACAGGGATGCCAAAACGAGACATTGCTCGGTAGAGCTCTTCTCTGTAAATGCTGTCATACGCGGCTTTAAAATCGATAAAGAGATGGTGGGTATCGATTTGAAGCTCCTGGGTTTTTTCCAAGATCTGCCGTAGTGTGAATATTTGGTCGATAGTGGACTTTCCTGGTCTGAAGCCACACTTATAAGCACCAATCAGGTTGTTGACGAGTGGCTTCAGACGTTCACATAATACGGCAGAGAGGATCTTACATTCAATGTTAAGGAGACTGATGACTCTGTGATTAGAGGGTCTCCTTTCTTATTTATCGGGCACACTATGCTGAGATTCCACTCATCGGGCATGCTTTCTTCCGACCAAATTTTGCAGATGAGTTGGTGCATGCTCCCTACCAAGTCATCGCCTGCTGCTTTGAATAGTTCGGCGGTGATGCCGTCAGCTCCATCAGCTTTGTTTGACTTAAGTTTAGATATAGCTATCTTCACTTCGTCAAGGTCGGTAAGGCGGAATTATTGATCTGCGTCGCCGAGGTTGAGTGGTTCTATTTCCCTTACAGCGGAATTCGGTTCGTCATCGCCGTTATATAATTTGGAGAAGTGATCTTTCCATATTCTCAGCATCGTCTGCGGTTCTACTACGATGTTCCCCTGATCGTCTTTACATGCTTCGGTTCGTGGCTGGTACCCTTGGGAGGTTTTTTTTTACCTTTTGGTAAAATTTACGAACCTCATTCCTGTTGTGACATCCCTCTATCTCCTCGATGCTCTCTTTTTTCCCATCTAAGAAGCCGGTGTTCCTCTCTCCTCTTCTGCTCGTAGAGCTCACGAGCAGCTCTGTCCTTCTGTGCAGCGCCGTTTTTTATGTCTGTTGTTTCGCTGCGTGCGCTTGCCGGCATTCGTCGTCAAACCAGGGGTTTCGCTGTGGTGGCCGTGTGAAACCTAGTACTTCAGAGGCGGCATCTCTGTTGGCTGCAAGGCAATCTTGCCACAGGTTTTCAATGCTTAATACAGGCAGCATAGGACTCCTTAAGAGGTTACTAGAAACTTGGTCGGAAAAGGACATGGAGTCTCTTGCGATTGAAACCGTCTAACGTCGAATCTTCTCACAGTACTTCCTTGTTTTGGCTTGGATCGGGATACCGGTAGCCGTACCTTGGCTTCAACGAGGTAGTGGTCCAAGTCAATGTTGAGCCCTCGGAATGTTCGGATATCCTGAATACTGGAGAAGTGTCGTGCGTCGATCGCAATGTGGTCAATCTGGTTGCAAGTTGATTGATCAGGAGATTTCCATGTCCCCTTGTGGATATCCCTTGTCGGAGGTGGTGTCGTGCAGGCTGTATCTCCCGAGTCACCAAAGATGACTTCTCTTCCTAGCTTGGCATTAAAATCTCATATGTTTTGTCTGAGAGCTCGAAGAATATGTCTTTGGTGTCTTCATCTTTCTCCTCTGTTGGAGCATGCGCGCATATGAGGCTTACGTTGTTGAATTTAGCCTTGATGCGGATTGTCGTGATGAAACTCAAGACTTTCCACAATCAAATAGACGCTGTCTTCGTTCTCGGTAGGAGTCGCCGTAGTATACACGCAGTCTATTAGTTTGCGTTTGCCCGTTCCACACCATCGCACTTCTTGGATGGCGGTGTTGTCTGCTTTATAGCAGTCTAGGGCCTCCGCTAATTCTTCGGCCGCACGTGGTCTGTTAAGGGACCTAACATTCATCCGAAGTTCGTTGTCCGTATTTCGTTTGCGTGGGTTGTCGACAGTGAATCCATCCGTATCCGAGGCTTGTTGGTGCTTCCCAACTAAAAGTATTGTTTACGTGGCCAGGAAGTCACCCCGACGGCACAACTCCCAACCTGGAGGGCCCGATCCTTAGAATAACTCCAAGGACTGGGAGCCGGATAAACTGCGTCTTACAGTCTTGGGCTCCGAATATGTCAAAGAAGCCCTATAAGGTGTTCACTTAGTAGTTCAACACTACCGGAACTGTAGACGCCACCGTTGATTCAATCTCGAGAATTCATCCGCTGACGTCTGGATAAGGAGAGGTGCCTTGCTGGAAACACCACTCCCCCCTCTCTCGTTTGCTGCCACCAACAACTTTCCACTGGGGTTCGAAACCAATCTCCCAGTTGAAGTACTAGGCACCCGATGTTCACCACGGGGAGGTGAGAGTAGGAGTTGATAGACAGAGGTGGGTTTTAAGAAAAAGCTGTGGACGCTTGTGTCTTCTTGTATGCACATGTCTACCATTTGAACATCGAGTGACTTAAAATGAGTAAAATCCTTAGAACTCTGTAATCGACATGAATCGTTTGCAAATGGCTACCAACTTCTTTCAACTAGTCAATGAGTTGTTCTTAATCAGCTTATTATCAGTGGATATTATCAAGCTTATCAGCTTTTCTTAAACATTTGATAAACAGTGTTCTCACTGCCTAGAAAAAGTCTTATTTAACTGGATATCAACAGTATTTCAACTATAGCTACCAACAGCTTTCAACCAACTTATGAACTTCTTGGAACCACCATCTTATAAAATTCTTTTAGCTGACTAATGACCACTTTCTTTAAAACGTAGTATAATCTCGTCTTAACTGATTTATCAACGTAGTCTCCGTCAATTTTTCTGTGCTTTTAACCGTCTTATCAACTGCTGTTAGCTGGCGTTTTAACAACTCTTTCAACTTCTTTCAACTTCATTATCGATAGCTTCAAAGTAGCTTTTGACGGGCTTATCAACTCTTTGGTCTTCGGTTTAGTGTCTTAAGTATCTCTATTAGTTTTTATCCGATTTTAACTATCTTAGCAACTGCTACCACGAGACAAATCAATGGTTGATCTTCTTAAATCAACTTATCCGATTTATCAGTTACATTTAACCGAATTTGTAACTATACCTCATCAACTCATTTTCGACGATTATCAACAGTATTTCCATCGGTTTTTCCCGCTTTCAACAGTCTCATAAACCGCTACTACCTGACTTATCAACCATACTCTTAACTGGAAATACCTAACAAGCACTTAACCGGCTTTTCCAATTGTCTTCACCAATTATTTAACAGTGTCTCCATAAAACTCTTATTCGTTTCAATCGCGAATGAAATTATATTACCTAGATCATTAACAGCTGATTACTAGCTATAACTAACAGCTTTTATCCAGCTTATTCAACTTATCAATAGTTTAAAGACTGATAATAAACTTCTCTCACTTAACTTGAAAACTAATCACTCACTTTTAACAATCCGTTTTACTGTTTCTAGAAGATTTAACAACAGTTTGTTAACTGGCTGCCAACAACTTATTATCCGGGGTATTAGAGGCTCAAGTTCGGCTACTTATTATCGTAAACACACTTTGAATTCACATTGGCTTTAAAGTGGTTTACCACTGACTCTTAAGTGGCTTATTACCGACTCCTAACCAGCTGCTAACCAGCTTACTATTAGGCCCTTAAATTTTCTATCTATGACGCAACCTCAATACGACCCTCCTTGCAGACGGACTTGCATAATTTCTCAAAACCCAGCCCTTAATATTATGAAATAGTGAAAACTGATGGAGCGTTAACTTTCCATGGTGATTCACATCACATGACTATTAAGGACGATGCGGCACGGTCGGTCGTCGTCGGTCGGTGGCGATTGATGGAGCCATACAATATATAGGAGGGTGAGAATTCTTCTTTTTCTTTCACCATCCCCATCACCCCAAACATCTTTAACTTTGTTCTTAAAAGTATGTACAACATGTACCAAGTTCTTATACCTTCCTACTCACTGCTATACCCCTACTCTACTGCTTTACGCCGGAAATATTGAACTTGCAAAGTTGAATGGAATTCCACAAAAGAAATTCTATTCAACTGGGTGTTCTTAAAGTATGCATATTAATGGATTCACTGTGAATGTGTATATAAAGAAACTTTTTCAGGACATCTTCGCCATCACCATCACCATCGTTTCGCATCGTAACGCTTCTTCTTGCTGCTGCTACTGCTGTTGCTGAAGGCGCTGCTGCTGGTACTGCTGCTTGAGCTTCATGCTATTGGAAATGAACAACTTGTAAACAAGGGCGACATTTCTAGCTTTCTACAATCGTGTGTATAGTCTTCAATGGAATGGGACTCTCAAAACGATGATGGCGCTATAGATCTGAGGGGCTATACGAGGATATGAAATCGAAAACAAAATCGAAATCCTTGCATGCCACTCTCCATCTCCATTCACTTTATATATTTATACAAGGAGGAGGGGGTGTAGAATTTTTATAGCTTCGGCATGTAGCCTTTTAATACGAAATTCCCATTTGGTATTTATGAACATAAAATCAATGTTCCATGGAAGTATATTATGGGCTTGGGCTTTGGCCTGGGCCTGGGCATTGCTTTTAAGAATTCCCTTTACATGTCGAGTATGTGTGCTCCTCAAAAATATATACTACACCATATACTGAAGTGAATACACTTTGCTTGCAAATGGACCAAGGTAATGTGTGGCTCGAATTAATAGGCGCCATCGGACAGTTGCCTGGCCAAAATGACTAGACGATGAATTAAATACGTAATGTGGTTGTCCTGCAATGAAAAAGTGATTTTCTGTAATTCGATTCCACCTCCAACAACGACGCTCAATGACGACGACGAGCGACGACCCGAAAAGTGACAGCGACGACGACGACAACGTTAGGAGACGTTTGAAAAAGTTCGTCCGTTCGTTCGTACAAATAGAAGTCAACCAAATAGTTCTGCTTGTGCTTCAACATCTTCTTGTTCCATCGTCATCATCATCACCATCGTCACTATCACCAACATCAGACATATACTCTTATGAAGGGAATCCGAATCCTGTCCAATAAATTTTATGTTGGAAAAAGAATTTTTGGCAGTCTTTCAAAAATGCCAACATTTTATTGAATGCGCTGTTGATCTGTGCAGTGCCCACAGTAATAGTTGGCTGCAATTTAATATGGTGTCGGGTGAAGCACTTTACTCAGCGCCCATTTCGAACCACTTTGGCATCACACGGATAACGTCAATTTTTATGAAGTGCAAGTGCAAGGATTCTCTTATTCTCATCGTAAATGAGTTTTTTTTTATTTTGGGGGGGGGGGGGGGGGTATGATGGTATGTGGTGATGCACATTTTAGTGGACTTGAGCAATAAGTGGAAAAATGAACTTGATTTGGTTTTTGGTTCATTGAATTGTGAAAAGTTTGGAAGAAAAAATAATGTGACATTTAAGAAGATTGTTGACAAATTTTAAAGGAATAAGATTTATGTATTTTGAAATTGCAAATGTCATGGTCCTGGAGGGAAGATCTATGACAAAAAAGGAAGTTGACATTGGCTTGTGGGAAAAATCAGTTATAGTATAATCAATGCTAAGCAAACGGTCATTCAATAGACCTAGTCATTTAAAGCCGTCAAAGCTTTGAAAGACCAATTTTTCAGAAGAATCTAGAGGGAATTTGTTTGAATTTTCCAAAAAAATTAACCTAATTTACACCAAAATGATGGTTCGGTTCAAAATTAAGTTGGCCATATTAGGGTGAATCATTTTGTTTACAAATTTGAAAGTTCAAAGACGTTCATCCGACCCTATCCCAGAAAGCCATATGTACATACGGCTCGACTAACATTCCATAACAGCGGTCTACATGGCAGAATTCCTCTCAAAAAAATAGTACAAGTTCGAAAAAATCAAAAATTAAGAACTTTGTATGTCAAGAATTATCAAAGCAATTGTTTGTCACTACCAGTGTTTTCATTGGAAAACCTACCTATCAATAGTATAGTAAGATTTTACACAAATAACAAAAAAATACCCGCAATATGAATACTACCGATAAAAGTCAAAGTACTCTCTTACTACGGATGGGTTTTTGAAATTTATACGACTCTCGAATGGATCTTATGTGATTTCGTTCTTAAATGTTGGTACGATTGATATTGCATTTGTATCTCGTTGGCTGTGTTCGTTGAATAGTTGGGGAAAAAATCAATCTGTTACTGTTCATATTCTTTAGTTCTGTTAGTGAAAATGGACTAACTGGGTTTATTTTGCAAGAGAAAACAATAGAAAAGATAATTAATTAATAATAATTAATAATTAAATAATAAGCTCGCTTTAACACCACATGTTAATGTAGTAGTCTATAAACAAACCCCCTTCTTTAATTTTTTTTGCTTGTCAAAGTTTCAATTGTTAAATACATTTTTTTTTTAAGAACCTCAATTTCCAGATGTTTTTTACCATTTCTTCTTGAACATTGTCATTTTATTAATTTTAGTTAGTTCATGTTCAAATGGTAGACATGTGCATTCAAGAGGACACAAGCGTCCACAGGTTTTTCTCAAAACCCACCTCTGTCTATCAACTCCTACTCTCACCTCCCCGCGGTGAACATCGGGTGCCTAGTACATCAACCCCAGTGGAAAGTTGTTGGGGGCAGCAAACGAGAGAGGGGGGAGAGGTGTTTCCACTAAGGCACCTCGCCTTATCCAGGCGGCAGCGGACGAATTCTCGAGATAGAATCAACATTGGCGTCTACAGTTCCAGTAAGGTCGAACTACTTAGTGAACACCTTATAGGGCTTCTTCGACATATTCGGAGCCCAGGCCTATAAGGAGCGGTTTATCCGGCTCCCCCTTCCTTGGAGTTATACTAAGGATCTGGCCCTCCAGGTTGGGGGTTGTGCCGTCGGGGTGACTTCCTGGCCACGTAAAAAATACCTTAAGTTTCGAAGTACCAACAAGCCTCGGATACGGACGGATTAACTGTTGACAACTCACGCAAACGAAATAAGGACAACGAACTTCGGATATGTACGTGGAATGTTAGGTCCCTTAACAGACCACGTGCAGCCGAACAATTAGCGGAAGCCCTAAACTGCTGCAAGGCAGATATTACAGCCATCCAAGAAGTGCGATGGGATGGACCGGGCAAACGCAAACTAAAAGACTGCGATTATCTACTACGGCGACTGCTACCGAGAGCAAAGACAGCGTCTATTTGGGTGTGGATTTGTTGTTGGAACTAGGCTCAGGCAAAAAGTCTTGAGTTTCAACAGTGTGAGCGAGCGCATCACGACAATCCGCATCAAGGCTAAATTCGCAAACATAAGCCTAATATGCGCGCATGCCCCAACAGAGGAGAAAGATGAAGACCACCAAAGACATATTCTTTGAGCTCTTGGACAAGACATATGACCAGTGCCCTGGCTATGACATTAAAATTGTCTTAGGAGATTTTAATGCCAAGCTAGGAAGAGAAGACATCTTTGGTGCATAATCGGGAGATACAGCCTGCACGACACCACCTCCGACAACGTATTCGGGCTGGTCGATTTCGCTGCGGTGCGAGACGTTCTGGTAGCTAGTACGCAGTTCACGCATCTTAATATCCACAAGGGAACATGCAAATCTACTGATCAATCAACCGTCAACCAGATTGACCACATTGCGATCGACGCACAACACATCTCCAGTATCCAGGATATCCGAACATTCCGAGAGGCCAACATTGACTCGGACCACTACCTCGTTGTAGCCAAGGTACGGCTACGGATATCCCGATCCAAGC
>NW_026605139.1:0-27228 GCF_945859685.1 Eupeodes corollae
AGAAAAGGGCCCCAAGAAAAACTGAAAATATAAAAATTGCGAAAGATTTTGGCATTCTGCAACACACTCTTTCGTCAATATGGTCAAAAATCACAGCAGCGGTATAATATTAGAACAAGCAGTATATTTATTTAATTTTTTTGAAGCATTTAGTTTTTACCAAACAACATTTCAAAAAAAGACTACAAATAGCCTCATTGTACCCTGAACTTTGCTAAAACTCTCTTCAACTCGAACTATTGCTGGTTTTCCCTGAGAATTCAACTTACGGAGAATCTTCTGAACTGTACGTATGTTGCAAGTAAATGGCATGTACATTTATTGGAAAAAAAAAAACAGATCTAACGATTTTTTCCAGATATAGAAGAGCTTTATTTAATAAGTCGAAAATTTTAAAAATTTAAGGTGCTTGATAAAAAAGTGTCCCCACATTGTAAAGGGTTCATGGGACATGAAATTTATATAGTGCCCATTTTTGATTCCAAAATTACAAAATGTTTCCTTGCTTTAAAACAGTCTTCTTGTGTAAAAAAAACCAACACTATAAACAAAGTAAATAAAATAAAAGTAAGACAAATAAATCATTTTTGAACTTTTTGAACTCATTGAATTTTGTCCAATGACCGAAGTAATTTGTTTTTTAAGTGGATCCACTCCTTTCAAATCGTCAGTAAGAAGACCTAACTTAAAAAATCTCAGCTTAAGCATTATAAACCTAATCGTTATTAAAAAAAATCAAATATTTTTAACTCATAAATCACTGTGTTCAATCAATTTCACTTAATGTCATCCAACACAATGAAATTTGTCAACTCACTTATCACACGAAAACAACATTCCATCACATCATCACAGCTTCCAGAGGGATTACAACATGATGAGTACAACAAGGTATCATCTCCCAAAAAATATAAACTAGGTATGGTGCGAGTTCAAACTGAGTTCAAGACCGAGTATCATATGAGTAGATATAAAGAAGATCCTTAAAAAAAGACACGAAAGACATCCTCATTTACTTGAGTATTTTATTTTTTTTTCCGTTACTTGTCCTTTCAACTGACAATAGAAAGAGTGATTGATTGGGTCACTGACGTGTTCCTTACAAAGAACTGTAAAAAAAGAAGATATAGAAAAGCAACAATGCAAAGAGTTTCAAAGGAAAACTAAACTTTAAAAAAAAGGATACAAAATAAAACTCTTATATTTTTCTAAAAGGTTCACCCTTCAATGTTGCAATTAGTTCGTTTCGCTTTTGTATAAAAATCCAACCCTTGACACAGACACAGAAAGCAACACAATTTCACCCAGCATAGCATAGTTGAAGGAATACCTATACCGCTGCCAGACAGATAACTTTTTCTTTACTTCCTTTCTTTCAAACTAATTACACTTTTTTCTAAATACTTCCTCTGATGTGTCTTTTTATATATATACTCGTACCTAGCTTCTTTAGAAAACTACGAGTTGAGTACGTCTCGTCTGTCTATGCCCTGCTGCTCTACTCTGATGTCTATGAAGGTGTACTTCAAACTGGAATTACTTGCGCTGATGCTTTTACTTTTATCTAATTGCATGATGAACTACAATCGGAACGGAGCGATACTATGATACCAGATATTACATCTAGATACTGTACTGATGTATACAAAAGTAGAAAGGCAAAGAACTGGCAAAAAAAATGTTAAGGGATTGAAATTGAAAACACACACATACACTCGTAGTTCTGTAATAAAGGACGATATAGTTTAGTTCCGAAGAAACTTTTAACTGCTAATTGTTTGTTCACTATCCTAGTGTCCTCCTTAAATTGATTAGATAGAAAAAAAAACGAAGAAAATATCTTCATAAGGATGAAGAAAAACTATTTTCAATGAAATTCAAAGTGTTTGTTTCTTTTATACTATAGAAATATAAACACAGTCGATTCGGCTTAAATGAAAAAAAATGTATCTCTATTTTTGTCAAGGCAAATTCACACGGATAACTACCCTTGGTTTATTGGGGAACATCCTAAATATGAAACAATAATCTGGTCATTCAAATCCTTGAAACTATCACAATTTTTTGAGTTTTGTTTTACGTTTGCTTGAGGGGCAACAAAGTTTGTTTATATCAAAACTTTATTTGCCATACATTTTAATTTCATTTTTGTTTTTGTTCCAATAAAGTGGAGTCGACTGTACAGTTGTCCTAGAAGATATTGATGCAAAGAAAACAGAGAAAAGAACTCCTTTATATGGTTTCTTAAAATTTCGGAGCTTAGAGTTAGAGTTTTGGAACCAAAAGTCAATATTTGCCTTGAAATTAGTTTTTTTTTGAAAATTTGCCAAAAATAGGGGTTTTCAATAAAGGAGTTTCATTTCAATTTTAAGCAATCTAGTATTTTTCAAGAGAAATCAATCAATATTTATTTCATTTTAAGCAGTAAAGTATACCATTATCAATAATAGAAAAAGATGTCAGCCAAGTCACCACTAAGGTTTGACCTCCATATCCTTTTTTATAAAACTGTCTTTTAACTTTTTTAAAGCTTAATTTAAAATCGAAAATAAATTGATTTTGAGAGCAGGAAAAATGAGTCTTGACAAGATATGATATAACTATATCCTTTCTCAATAAAGGGAGATTCAATAACACTTTTCGTCAGAACACCTGTTCCTGAGATTAGAGCGTTCAAACAAACAAACAAACGAGGAAGCAAACAAACAAACGAAGAAACAAACAAACAAACTCTTCAGCTTTATAATATTAGTATAGTTTCAGGTTGACAAATTTATTTTTTTCCAATTTTGGGTCTTAAGTTTTTCATATTTTGGTACAAAAATGGTCCGATGTTTTTTGTTTTAAATAAAAGTCAAAAATTACACACTTCGAAGAGTTAAATTTTTCTTAAAATAAAACCAATTTTTGTGCTTAAAATATTCAAACATTATTGTTTTTATTACTAAGCCTTAAGTAGTGCTTATTTTTTAAAAATTAATGACAACTTAGTTCAACGGTAACAAATTTAGAATAAAATTTAGTATAAGTTGGTGTTATCAATTGGGCATGGCAGTTTTTCAAAATAAAGCTTTTCAAAAATCTCAAGAAACCGCAAGGTAACTTACTAACAGATCGTCAAAATTATAAAGCAGATTCCGACATCGCATCATTTTAAAATTTATCAAAAAGGTGCATAGAAATTCAAAATCCAAAAATATGGGGTTATACACCAAATGGGCGTGGTATCCACCTACTTTTCTTGTATTGGTATTGTTTATATGAAATACTTCTAATTCTTTAAGAATGATGAAAGTTACCAAAGTGGAATGATTGATGTATATTAAAAGCTAGAAATAAAACATCTGTGAATATATCCTCAAGTACCCGTATCATGATGGTTAGTGCGTTGGACTGTCATGCCAAAGGTCTTGGGTTTCTACCTAACACCTCACTCATAGATCTTATCAGTCTCATGCTCAAAAGCATTACAATACCTTTTAGCATGAGAATTTTTACTAATACCAGATCGGTAAATCGAGGCATCCCTCAAAGTGGGGTCCTTTCGCCTCTTGTGTGGAACTTGGTAGTAAACGAGCTACTTACATCATTGGAAGCAGAGGGTTTCAGGGTGATTGCCTATGCTGACGACACGTTGCAATATCTGTATCTGGGAAGCACCCCCTAGTTCTCTAAGAACTCCTTAAACGTCAATCCACATAAAATAGAATTAATACTCTTTTCGAGAAGATGTTAAATTCCTCAGATTAGCCCACCCAAGTTTAGAGGAATACCATTAAGCTTTTCCGACCAAGCTAAATATTTTGGCCTCATTTTAAACAAAAAACTAAATTGGAAGGCAAATATTGATGAAAGAGTAAAAAAGGCCAATGTAGCGCTTTTTACTAGTAAAAAGGCCATAGGACCAAAATGGGGCTTCTCCCCAAAAATAATTCACTGGCTATACAATTCGGTAATCAGACCAATACTCATTTATGGAGTTGTCGTATGGTAGACTGCACTGGACAAGATGGTAAATCTAAATAAGCTCATCATGTGCATCACAGGAGAACTTCGCTCAACACCAACCGCAGCACTGCAAGTGCTTTTAAACCTAATACCTTTTGACATCTTCTCCAAAATGGTGGCAGCCAACTTATGTGTGAGGCTTGGAGCCACCTCTCAATGGACCAGTAACAATACTGGACATACTACTATTCTAGACAGTTTCAGATCTATCCCAGATAGCTTAGACTATACCAGCCCAAAAATGGTATTCGGTAAAAGCTTCCATGTGTCAATCCCTTCAACATCATCCTGGGAAGAAGACAGACCCCTGAAAGATGATGCGGTACACTTCTATACTGATGGTTCAAAGACCGATCACGGAGTTGGATCTTTTCAGAACAACTGAATCTCAGTCTATCCTAAGACTAGAGACTTCCCAATCAATTTAGTGTATTCCAGGCAGAAGTAATGGCGATTAAAGAAGCACTATCCTAGATCAAAGAAAACGTTATATCTTGTAAGGATATACGAATCTTCTCGGACAGCCAAGCCGCTCTTAAATCTCTCGCGTCTGTCTCCACAAACTCTCAAATAGTCCACGTTTCTCGATCATCTCTGAATGAGATGACGGAACAGTTTAATATTCACCTCATTTGGGTGCCGGGCCACAGAGACATTCCGGGAAATTGCAAAGCCGATGAGCTCGCCAAAAACGGAACACTTCTGCCTAATGTTAGACAAAAACATACCATAGGAACACCACTTGCTACATGCAAATATCTTCTCAAACAATATGCTCTAGAATCAACAAATGCTAGATTGTCACAGAGTACTACCTGCCTAGCAACCAAGCAAATATGGCCAAGTATAGACCTAAAACTAAAAAGGCTTGATATCCCTGAGAAGACAAAGTATAAGCTCTGCGATTGGAGTAATATCAGGACACTGCCTCATAGAAAGACATGCTCTGAGGCTAATGGTCTACACAAATGACTTCTGTAGAAGATGCATGGACGAGGAGGAAGAGGAAACAGTCCAACACCTTCTATGTACAAGTCCAGCACTCTCCATTAGAAGGAATAACTTTCTCGGTAATCCCTTCTTCGATAATACCAGTGAACTGGCAACGATTGACACAAAATGTCTCTCTAACTTTAATAAAAGTACAAAATGGTTTGTTTAAGTTCATTACTCTCCCATGAGTAACCTCATTAGTGGTATCACAATGGTACCTTGAGGTCTACGAGTGTCAATGACATCTGTACAGCCACTCCAACCTAACCTAACCTACCTAACACCTCTTGACATTTAAAGCAAACAAATAGCTGCAAGCTCTGCTATTCGCCTCAAAGTTTCATCGCAGTGGACTAACCACAACATTTGCCATTTATTTAGAATCAATTCCAAAGCACACAGACTACACCATCCCCCAATTGGAATTCGACAGAAATTTCCAGATTTCTATAGCTCCTAGATCTTTTTTTGAGGATAGGACATTCTTGGATGATGAGTCAATCCATTTTTACACAGATGGGTCAAAAGCAAAAGAAGGGGTTGGTGGAGGTGTGTACTCTGAACGACTGAAATTAAGTCTCTCATTGTGCCTTCCCAATCATTGTAGCGTGTTCCAGGCGGAACTTTTGGCGATAATTTGCCAGGAACGGTACATAGCAGCCCATCCTACCACGTTTGAAATATACTGCCATACTAATCGCTTTTTGTAAACTTTTGCTAATGCAAGACGCTTTGAGGAGGGCAGGCACTAGGTGGAACAACACCACCACGTGTTAAGTCACAAAAACCATCTGGCCAATACTGGATTTCAAACGTTCAAGGTGCTTGCTATCTCTAAGCAGATCGCATATAAGCTCGATAATAGGTGCCATTACCTGACACCGTCTAATAGGAAAGCACACCTCGCCATTAGGCGTATTCTCAAATGACTATTGCAGAAGATGTATAGACGAAGCTCTGCTCTGGCTCGAAAACGCAATAATTACCTAGGATAATTCTTCCTTAACAATCTAAGTGGTCTAAATCATATCAGCATAATCAGCCTGTCACGTTTCGTAAGGGACTCAAACTGGTTCCATTGAGCTTAGGCCAAAGCCTCAAGATTCATGTGGTATCACAATTGGCCATTAAACTGGCCTAAGTGTGTCCGTTTCCATCTTGGACAGCCACTTCAACCTAACCTAACCATGACATCTTAACTTTTTTCACGGGTACTGCCTCTTGGAAGGAATTGACAAATTCTCCAAGAGTAATTCTTGTCATGAAAAATGCTTTCTCAAAGTACCCGTTCGGATTCGGCATATAAACTGTAGGTCCCTTCTATCTCTGACAACATTACTCGCTTACAGCAATGGTTGAGAGTTGTTAGTAACTAGGGCCTGATTCTTCATGGACTGTTGCGCCAACTAATAATTCAATAAATCAGATCCATTTAGAAAGTTGTTTCATCAAATTTCCTTGAACTTTATAAAGGCCTCCAATAAGGGCAACTCATTCGTATGTTAATAGGTAAATTTGTTTTAGCATTGAATGATTAATTAACATTTTATTTCTATTTTCCAAGTTAAGTGCAATTATCTAAGTTAGAAAAGCACCTTTCAAGTTAGAATTCATATTTTCTTAGAACAATAATTATGCAATTCAGACCAAAATTTGCATTGAAACATAATTTAACATTACTTGAATTGCCTGTTGACCTTCTCAACTATATTCCATTATTTCGGAGAACAATCAGAAACATTTCAGTAAAATCTACAAACAATTTTAACTAAAGCTTACTTATAGCGAAGTAATATTCAGATTTATCCACTTTAAAAATACTCTTGGGATATTTTTCATTGCAACGAATAAAACAGTTCCTCCATTCAAATATCAATATAGTACCTATAAAAGCTGTTATACTTTTCATTCATTTAAAAAATAAAAATAAAATAAATTTAAATTCGAGGGGAACAATGTTTTGTTTTGTTCTTAAAATATGTTATATCTAAAAATGAAATCGATTTATTTTGTCTGTCTGCCCTATTTGAAATTTTATTGGTGTGTTCTTTATCCAGTTGTTGTTGTTCGTTCATTTTTTGAATTCCCGATTGCAAACGTTTTTGTTGATAAAATTCCTGTTTATTCAATCAAATTTATTGATTTTAGTTTTCGAATGAGAGAAGCGAGCTCGATGATGAATTCCCAGCGGGTTAGCAAAAACCAATCAAAACAAAAACGGAAAAAATGTTTCTACAGTGAAAGTAACTTGAAACAGATTTGGAGTTCATTTTTTATTTTATTTTTGATTCACGTTGTGTTGTTGTGTGCTTCTAATGGAAGTGAGATATCGCAAAATTTTTAGCCATTGAAGAAAATTGATTCATATTATTGTTTGTATTGAATATTGTGTTCTACCATCAAATGCACCTAAAGCGCTTATGTGGTGAAATATCGGATCATAAAATTGATTTCGGTTGAAATTGAAAGGCAATTTAAAGTAGGCTTACACATTTTTAAATTCTAACGATTCTTGGCTCTATATTCAAGGGTTTCAGGTGGAAAAGTTAGAAAATACTGAAATGTTAGATTAGAATTTTTCTATTGGGCCCACTGTGGCGTATACGTGCTTTTTTTAGTTCATTAGAAAACAGGGAACTTCAAAACTGAAAACATCATTCCTGGTTTCACATCTCTAGAATTATTAAAAATATCAATTATAAATATATTTGGCTTTGCAGACAAAAATTAAAAGCTGTTTTACTATGGCAGCTATTAACAATTAAAGTTAACATTTTATTATAAATGCGTAGTTTTATTAAATTTTAAAAGACATATTTCATCAACAAATTTAACAATAACAAATTTAAGGAAATTTGATCAACCTCTATAAATATCTTAACATTAAACAATTCAAACTTTCAAACTTTGGTTTAAAACGACAAATACCTATAAAAAGCACAATATTTTCAGGGATCTTTTGACTGAAAATTTTGATATTATTTATATGGCTGTCATTAATCGGTAGCCTATTTAATTAGCATAACTTATTGTGAACATGTTCATTATATTATCTTCCAAAAATAATAATCCAATGGGCGTTTCATTTTACTTACTAACGTGGACCGTCCTGTGTGAACTACGCCCTCACCTAAAACAATATTCTCCATTTAGCTCAATCCCTAGCTAGATGTCTCCAGTTTTGCACTCCAAGTTGGGTGAAGTCACTTTCCACTTGTTCGCGCCAGCTGATTCGCGGCCTTTCTCCTCTGCGCTGTCCTGTGGGTGTGGATTCGAAGACTTTCCGGGCCGAAGCATTGGTTTCAATGCGCTCTCCGTGTCCAGTCATCTAATTCGTTGGACTTTTACCCTTCTGGCTAAGTCTACGTCGCTGTACAGCCCTCACAGCTCTTCTTCCATCTTCTCCTACACTCCCCTTCTGTGCGTACGGAACCGTAGATCTCACGAAGAACTTTTCTCTCGAACCAACCCAAGGTGTTTTCATCCGCTTTTGTCCATACTTCTGCACCGTATAGCAGGACGGGATGATAAGGGTCTTATATAATGACACTTTGATATCTTGATAGAGGTCTTTATCACTCAATTGCTTACTAAGTCCGAAGAAACAGCGGTTAGCAAGAGTTATTCTGCGTTTGATCTCAGCGCTGGTGTTGTTTTCTGCGTTTACAGCGGAGCCTAGTTAGACGAAGTCCTTGACTACCTTAATGTTACGTCAATCGATGGTGACGTATTGACAAAGACATCGGTGTTGTATGTCCTTTCTTGACGACAGCATGTACTTTGTTTTTCCCTCATTAACCGTCAAACCCATTTTTGCCGCCTCTGCTTAATACTCACAAAAGCCCCATTGACATCACGCTGAGTTCTTCCGATTATGTCAATGTCATCAGCATATGCCAGTTATTGGACAGAACTTTGAAAGATAGTGCCTCTAGGGTTGACGTGAGAGCTCTGCACTATTCTTTTAAGTTCGATGGTAAAAAAATCGCATGACAACGCATCACCTTGTCTAAAGAAACTGACGAGTTTGGCAGTTATGCCAAAACTAGACATGGCTCTATACAGCTGGTCCCTGTAGATGCTGTCATATGCGGCCTTGAAATCGATGAAAAGATGATGGCTGTCGATTTGGTGTTTTTGTTTTTTTTCCAGGATCTGCCGTAATGTGAATATTTGATCAACTGTGGACTTTCCTGGTCTAAAACCACACTGATAAGGACCTATAAGGTTCTTGACGATGTGCTTAAGACGTTCACATATTACGGCAGGGAAGATTTTATAGGCGATGTTAAGTGGACTGATTCCTTTATAGTTGGTGCAGTTTAAAGGATCTCCTTTTTTTAGGACCGGCTAAACAATACTGAGGTTCCATTCATCGCGCAAGCTTTACTCCGACCATATCTTACAGATTAGTTGGTGCATGCTCCTAACCAACTTATCTCCAGCTGCTTTAAAGGGCTTGGCATTCAAGCCATCCTCTCCAGCGGCTTTATTAGACTTCAGCTTAGATATGGCAATCTTGACTTAGACTTAGTCGGGAGGACGGGATTGTTGGCTTTCGTCGTCTATGTTGAATGGATCATCCTGGCCTGACAACGGAATTCAGTTCTCCGTCGCCGTCGCAGTCTGCAGAAGTGGTCCTTCCATATCCTCAGCATTGACTACGGTTCCACTATGATGTTTCCACTTTCGTCTTTGCAGCCTTCGCTTCTAGGTTTATGTACCTGAGAATTTCGTTTCACCTGTGTTGAGGGCAAAAATCTTCGAGAGAGGTTACTTATAACTCGGTCGGAAAAGGATTTGGCAATCTCTGGCGATTGTAGGCGTTCGACGTTGTACCTTCTCCCAGCACCTCCCTGTTTTGCCTTGGGTCTGGAAATCCAAAGTTCTACCTTGGATACAACGAGGTAGTGGTCTGAGTCGATGTTAGCTCTTCGGAAAGTTCGTACATCCATAATGTCAGGTGTCGATCGCAATAAGGTCAATCTGGTTGACGGTAGATTGATCTGGAGATGTCCAAGTTCCTTTGTGGATGTTGAGGTGTGGAAAATGATAGTAGGTGTCGATTTGGTCTTCTTGGGTTTTTTTCCAGGATCTGCCGTAATGGGAATATTTGATCAACTGTGGACTTTCCTGGTCTAAGACCACACTGATAAGGACCTATCAGGTTCTTGACGATGAGCTTTAGACATTCACATATTACGGCAGTAAAGAGTTTGTAAGCTATGTTAAGAAGACTGATTCCTCTATAGTTAGTGCAGTTTAAAAGGTCTCCCTTTTTTAGAAAGGCAAAAAATACTGAGGTTCCATTTATCGGGCATGCTTTCTTCTGACCATATCTTACAGATGAGTTGGTGAAGCTCCTATAAAATCTTTTTGAAGAACTCGGCAAGCTTTACTTCGTCTAAATAGGAGAACGGGATTGTTGGCTTTCGTCGTCTATGTTGAATCGAACATCCTGCCTGACAGCGGCTGTTTTTCCCGATTTGTTCACCAAAGATGTCTTCCCTTCCTAATAAATAAATAAATTAGGTGGAGCTACAGTCCGTTGTGAACCAGGGCCTAGTGACTTACAACTCTCAACCATTGCTGTGTCCGAGTACTGTTCCTAGCTTATGTTTATGTTTTGTTTAAGAGCTTGAAGATATATCTTTGGTGTTGTCGTCTTTCTCTTCCTTGGGAGCGTTTGCGCATATCAGGCTAATGTTGCCGAATTTAATCTTGATGCGTATGGTCATGAGGCGCTCATTGATGCACCTATAGCTCAAGACTTCTTGCTAAGTCTGGCACCAATGACGAAGTCGTGGTAGCAGTCACCATGGTAAATATCGCAATTTTGTATTCTCTTTTTGCCCATCCCATCGTATTTCCTGGATGTCTGCTGTTGGTACTTCGCAACTATGAGGCATTTACGTGGCCAGGAAGTCAACCTGACGGCACAACCCCCAACCTCCAGGGCCAGATCCTAACTATAACTCCAAGAACGGGGAGGCGGATAAATATAAAGACCTGGGCTACTAATAAGTCGAATTAGTCCTATAAGTAAATAGTTCACTAAGTAGTTCAACCTCACTGGAACTGTAGACGCCACTGTTGATTCCATCTCGGGAATTCGTCCGCTACCGTCTGGATAAGAAGAGGTACCTTAGTGGAAACACCTCTCCCCCCTCTCTCGTTTGCTGCCCCCAACAACTTTAAACTGGGGTTGGAAACCAATCTCCAGACAGAGGTGGGTTTTGGGAAATACCTGTGAACGCTTATGTCCTCTTGAATGCACATGTCTACCATTTGAACATGTTCACCTTCAACTAAACTAAATCGGCCTAAGTGTAGTAATATTCTTATCATGGGAAGTTCTTAGGAAAGTTAGGATTCGGCACAAGAGCTGTTTGTCCGCTCCATTCCTAAAACACAAAGGAATAGTTGAGAGTTGTAAGGACTAGAATCTGGTTCTTGTTTCCTTTTTAATATCACAAAGCGTTCATTTTCGTTATAATTTTTAATCAAAATTAAGAATTTTAGTATTCAAAAATTTATCATATAAAGTAAATATTTCTTGCCTATTAAAAAATGCATTGAAATAAAATGATTTGAAGGGACCTATTTCAAAAAAAATCTTCATTTTATGTTAATTCTGTGGTATTTGAATTATTTACAAATTTAATTAAATTAATTAAAATACTTTTGGAATGTCAATAAACAAATGTATGTTATGTGTATATATGTATATCATTAACTGAAATACTTTCATTATTCATTATATCCTTTTTAAGTAAGTGGCTTTAATATCATACCTTCTACTTTATGTTTTTTTTTCTGTAATGCATTAATCATTTAATATTTATTTGCGCATTCTTATTCATGAAAGCATCAACCTTATTATAATTATTACACTGCCCTTTAATTAAAGCCACACGGATGTTTTTGTAATATTTTCCGGTTTAGTTTTACTCTTTTGTGTAACATCTACTTGTATACTTTACCAACCCACAAACCTACAGAGAAAACTCATACAATAAATATTAACAAAAAAAGGCTAAAGACACAAACGAAACAAACAAAACAAAACATTTCCTTACACCTTATCATTACTTCCGGTCACTCTTTGATAAAGGAAGGCCAACACAACAACAGTGTTATCCCAGCAACAATTTACCACGCTCCGGTAATTACAACACAGTCATTCAATTTCATTCCATATACATACATCTTCCAGCGTCATCATACAGTTGTGTATGGTCGTCATGACCGGATGTCAGGACCCACCTACCATTTTCATTTATTTCTGCATTCTCTATGAAAAAATAAACAAACAGAAAAGAAAAAACAAAAAACAGTTTGTCCGAGGTGCAATTTATTTTTTTTTCTCCACTTTCTTTTTTCTCGAAAATGAAAGAAAGAAAAATTAATTTCCAGTTTCTTTCCACATTCACGCTCACACTATAAATCCGTCCTCCAAAGATATACCAACACCCTACATGCTCAACACCCTCCAGGATGTTATGAGGAAAACGGAAAAAGCAACGTTATGGACGGACAATGGACCCAGAGGCTCCGGCTCCGGAATGAAATACTCACCAACATTACACGAGGCTTGTTACAGGGACAAATATCAGTTGGAATCCTTGTTTTTATTTATTTCTTGTTTTTTTTTGTAAGCTTACTTTTTCGACTTTGCCATTTTTCTAATTGTATTTTGTGAGTGTGTGTGGGAGGACATCAGAGGACTGCTTGATGATTACATTTCCAACAACGTTTTAACCCTGGTTAATTCTATTTTCTCACGATGAACAATGTTTTTCTTAAAAGCCCGAGCAAACAACAAAGAAAACGAATGGAATTAAAAGAAATTGAATGTAAATACGATTGAACGCTGAACAAGGATAAAATCAAAAGTTAAAAAAAAGAAGAAAGTATTTAGGCTTTTTCAATATTCTTTTGAATTGTAAATATAAGCAATTCTATTTTAAGACCTTTTGTACTTGGTGTTGAAGAGCGGAAAATAGAAAATAGATCCTTTGTAAGTTAACCATTAGAATGAAATATTGAAAGTTGAATGGTGTTTTGTTTGCTGTATAAATAACTGATTTTGATCTTAATATTTCTTGCCTTTTATTGACTTTTAATAATTTTATCAGTCTTATTTAACTAAAAATAATGTGAATTCTTATTTTTGTACTTGTAGAACTTAAAGCGACGATCACAGGCCCAACTGATTTATATGTTAAGACAGGAAGTGATATTAATCTTGCATGTAAAATCCTTCAGGGACCACATGAACTGGGGAATATCCTTTGGTATAAGGGTAAGTTAAATGTATTTAATATTATATAAAAATTCAATTCTTTTGATATAAAAAGGAAAATTTATAATTTTTTAAATAATTGTTATTTTTTGTTTGTAGGTAACGAAATAATTGATTTAGCAACAAATCAAAATGAAATTGACAACATCAATCGAATAAGTGTGGATAACGACTGGACGGAAGGATTAACATCGAGGTGAGATTTTAACAAATTCTGGAATAACACAAATCAACATTAAATTTTAACCAGAGATTTGACTTTGCGATTTTTATATGTTAGGTTGTTAAAAGTTGTAAAAGACTTAGGGCCTATTTTACTTGCCAAAGTTCAAGTCTCTTAAACGTGCAATATATACATATAAAAGTTAACAATAATTCATAAGGTCTATATACCCAGTTTAAATTGCTGTAACCTTAAGGTCCATGAACATTCTAACCACAGATATTATTTAAATCGATGAAGCCCAAAAGTCTAGTAACAGCTAATACTTCAAAAATCCACTAGAACCAAGTAAAAAAAAATTTTCAACATTTAAAGTACTTTTCATGACAGGAATTCCTCTTGGAGGGTTTGTCAATTCCTCGCAAGAGTTAGTACCCTTGAAAAAAGTAAGGTAACACAGGCGAAGATTTGACGCCAAGACCCTTTACATGTCCAACGCACTAACCATCACGCTACGCTACGTACTACAAGAGAACTAAGCCCTAAAAATTCAATAAAAAAACTAAATTTTAAAGATAAACCAAAAGTTATTAGATCGACTTTTGAATAGATTTTAGAATTTTGTCAAGAAATTGTCTGTATTTCGTTAAAAAAGTGGATATTCGACTTACTTTTCAGAGCCCAATCAACAAAAATTCGGTATTGTGGTAGGTCATATGCATCGGCTGTTAACTTCCCATTTGCTTTTAGAAAACAAGTAAGCTGAAGCATATCTTGGGTTATTTTCTAGCATAAGATCGGAAGTAAACATTAACTGTTGAATTGTTTGAAATTTATTGAACAGCTATACGGTCATCGTTAAATGTAAATTATTTTATTTCGTTTTTATTTCATGTCTAAACATATGGATATATTTATAGTTTTGTCAATATTTTTTTTTTTCTTATAATAAAATTAGAAGTTGAAAACAATAAACAAAAATTGGTTTTTGGTTGCTCAATGGAAAAATGAACAATTTAATGTCTGATAACTTTTTGTCCCCCTTGAACTTAAAATGCATTCAAATTATTAAAAAAGTCCCCATTTTCTTATTTTTGGAAATGGTAACCATACGCAGAAAGTGCTCTCAAGGAAATTGCGTTGGTGTTTTTTTTTTACCATATCAGTTTAAAAAAGGTGAACTTTTGGTTAACCCTAAATATCTCACAAGCCAATGACGCTAGAGAATGAATTATATTTTATATTATAAATTGTTACGTGATACCAAACAAATATATTTTTGAAAAAAAAAACATTATATTATATAACATTATTTTTTTTATAAATCCAAAAAAAAATTGTAAACAAAATTTGTCCCCTCAAAAATTTGGAGAACGAAAAATGATTTCATCTCCAAAACAATTTTGTGCAACCAAAAATAACGTTTCCGACATCTGGTTAAATTTTGAGAAAATCAAATTGACTTTTTTTTTTAAAGCAACACTTTAAAAAATATTATTGTCAATATTCAGTAAAATTTTGAAAAAATCGAATTGACAGTTTTTATTACAAGAAACTAAAAACCTAAAAAAAATTAACAAAAGTTGGTAAAAATTGATTTTCGTCTGAAATATCTTTTCACAAATATGAGATAATGTCTTCCAGGTATTTTTAACTTATAAGAAATACTGTTTCAACATTCGAATTTTTTTTTAGAAAAATCGAGTTGACAGTTTTCTTACAAAAAATAAAAACTTAACAAAAAAACAATACTAAAACTTTGTAAAAATTTACTTTCGACTCAAATAGCTTTTCAAAAATTAAAAATATTGCCTTCAAACTTTTATATTAATAAAAATATTTTCGATATTCACTAGTTTTTTTAATAAAAATCCAAGAGTCCGTTTTATCATAAAAATAAAATCTACAAAAAGTAATAGGCAAATTTGGTGAAAATTGATGTTCATTTCTTGATATCTCTCAAATTAATTTCATTCATCCAATTATTAAATTGGTTGAATTGATGCAAAAACCAAACACATTCTTTCATTTAGTCTTCAGGCCCATCAAAATGCTTTATTTTAGTCCTAAGACCTTCGTTCAAAAACGAAACAATCCTAACCAACAGAATCTGAAGTGCTGACATGGTCTTAAATTGAAAGATTTGTATAGCTTCAGGTGGAAACAAAAGTCGGGTGTCTCCGTATTTTGTACAGACAATGCTACGAGAAACATACTTGTTGAGTTCCACAAGTAGCTAGTTCAGATTCCTCAATCAGCTAAGAATTTTTAACTTTTAAGCAGTTCGATAATTGGAAGACCAAATGTTAGTTTTGTTTGTTGCAGAAATATTCCTGAAAATTTCTTTTTAGGGACTATGTTAGAGTAAGAAATTTGTTTGTAGTTAAATTTTGGAATACAAATTTGAGGGAACCATGTTTTAAAAATAAGTTGCTTTGTGTAAAGCATCTGTAAGGAATAGAATACCAACTAAATGAGGGCAATAAATAGATGTAAGTTACTTTCTTTATTACAGTATGAGAAAACCGAAAACCCAATAGAAAAAAATCGATGAACGCTCCAAAATGCATACTTCTTGACTAAATAATGTCAAACAGCAAACGTATTATGTAGCATATAACCATTCGGTCTTCGAACGAAGAACCATCATTGTGATTGCTGTAAATGAGTGAATTAATGATAAACTGATGTTGAACATGCTTTTTTCAAGAAAAAAATGTACATTGGTTCACTATC
Organism: Eupeodes corollae; assembly: GCF_945859685.1. NCBI lineage: Eukaryota > Metazoa > Arthropoda > Insecta > Diptera > Syrphidae > Eupeodes > Eupeodes corollae. The sequence goes on from NW_026605139.1 coordinate 16,206, forward strand.
AACAAAATGACTGCAAAATCAAAGCTTAAAACTGAGTTTTTCATCGAAAAAATCAAAAATAAAAATCTAAAAAAACTTATTATCTTCCCCATTTTGTTTTTGCTTTGCAAATTGCCGCTAGCCCACGGCATGTTTTTTTTTCATTTTTTTTCACATCTTTTCATGGACTCATTGTCAAAATTGCAGATATAGGGTGTCCCAAAATTAACGCAAGATTTGAATTAAATAGAAAACGCCGTTTTTAGTCTTTTGATAGTTATATTTTTACTGACTCGTAAAGTACATAGGATAGGGTTATGTATGGAATAACACATCGGACAAATGGCCTCCACGGCTTTGCATGCACATGCGCACTCTTTTGTTGAAATTTTCCATGACCATTCCGCATAAATGTGGCTGAATTTCGTTGATGCAGCGCTGAATCTCCTCCTTTAATGCACGGGTGGTTGTGGGCTTGTTGACATAGCCTTGTGATTTCAAATAACCCCATAAAAAGAAGTCTAATGGTGTTAAATCACACGATCTAGGAAGCCAATTTTGATCACCGAAACGAGAGAGTACTCGACCTGGAAATGTCTCATGCAGTAATTGAATTGTTTCACGGGCTGTATGACATGTGGCACCGTCTTGTTGAAACCACATATTGGACACATCAATATCATCCAATTTTGGCAGAAAGAACTGTGTAATCATGTCGCGCTTTCGAGCACCAGTAACAGTCACTGCTTGACCAGCATCATTTTCAAAAAAATATGGCCCAATTATGCCTCCAGCCCAAAATCCACACCATACAGTCACGCGTTGTGGATGCATTTGTTTTTCGAAAATCACATGTGGGTTCTCCGAACCCCAAATGCTGCAATTTTGGCGATTCACAAAGCCATCAAGATGAAAATGTGCTTCATCGCTTAGGATGATTTTGCTCGAAAGATCAGGGTCCATTTGTTAATGTTCAATAATCCATTCAACGAACTCTCTTCTCTGTCCATGGTCATTAGGCTTCAATTGTTGTGTTAATTGAATTTTGTAAGCATGAAGACACAGATCTTTGGTGAGTATACGCTGTAGAGAGGTTCTTTAAATTTGCAATTCTTGTCCACGACGTCGAGTTGAGGTTCCTGGATTGTCACCAACACTCTCACGCACTGCTTCGGCATTGACATTTGAACGGCTTGTTTTTGGACGACCAGTATGTTTGGCGTCTCCAACGGATCCAGTCTCCATACATTTTTCAATTAATCTCTTCACAGTTGACGAAGTTAAAACACTATTCCGACCATATTTTGTATGAAATTTTCAAACTGCAGCCGCCAAGCTTTCAATATTTTTAAAATATTCTTTAATAATGAAGACACGTTGTTCTATCGTGTAACGCTCCATTTTTAATAACCCTATACTGTTAGCTGTCAAATTGCTTTTTTTTCAGGGTTGCCAACACTTCACTGCACAAATGGCGCAAATTCAAATCTTGCTTTAATTTTGGGACACCCTTTACAACAATGTAAACAAACGCGGTTTGGAGAATGAAACCTAAATCCTTCTACGTATGAATTGAAGTTACAAAGTCAGAATTGATTCGAACGGCTCCGAATCTATAATTCACGGTCATCAATAATACTGACCGCAACATCTGTGACATTTTTTTTAGTTTGCAAAGAATATAAGCACGCAACATTCGATAATTTGCAAACGTTGTTCGTTTGGTTAAATTATATGGCTAAAGTGCTTGAGCTCCTAAAACCAGTCTTGCTAAAAAGAAATTAGTAAACAAATCTCCCATTAGTATTTGACACAGAAGCTTGGTCCCCAAATTTCCTATTTTGACGAGAGTTGGCCATTCTACAAAACATATTCATTTTACTCTAGGGTAATATTTACTTCAGCGTCTAATCGAAAACAAACAAGAGGAAAAAGAAGAAAATCAAATGTGTGCCTTGAGTAAGATACTAGCATCGTCAAAAAGTATTTCAAAACTTATTCATTCTTACTAATTTGTATGTGAAAAAAGCCTAAATAACTAAAAGTTTTATGAAAGCGGAGTGAATGTTAGTAAAGTCAAGAAATCTTTGAAATATTTTCAAAGTCACGTACAATTTTTAATTAACTTTACCGCATAATTCACTATACAGCAAATAAGTTCACTTTCCCATACATTCGAACATACATAAAACATTATGTTCCAAATTATATCATCAACTGCATCGTTGATACATTTGTAATATCTCCAAATCGAACTCAATTTATTAATTAGATCAAGGAACTTAATTGCTCAAAAACGTTAAAAACTATTTCTTTCTTTTCTTTTACAGGTTAAAAATTCGAAGAGCCATGCCCAGTGATACGGGAAATTACACATGTGTCCCAACGATAGCAAAATCAACTAGCGTTTACGTTCACGTTATAATTGGTAAGTCTAGAGAAAGCACATATTGAATAGACATATATACAGACATTCTATAGGTAAGCTATGAGTACCTACATTATATTTTATAACTTAAGGCGCGTCACACTTCTTTGTGTTGCATTTTATAGGTATTCAGAAAGAGAGAAGGAGAGAAAAGAATTTGAGGTCATAAAAATATCCCGCACAGCAAAGCCTGAACCAGACATTCAACCCCAACCCCAACCCCAACCCAAAACCGCCATCGCCACCCAATCATGTTTTCATGGAGAAATTTTATTAATTCCTTTCCTGAATTCTCAAAATAACTCCACATCCTTGCGGTATCCCATCAATGAACAACGACTATGACTATAACTATACGACTACGTACCATGACGACCATTGATGGCAACGGGAGGGTGGGGGGAAGAAAAAACTTTCAGACATTAACGGAACGAAAATTTAATTTCATCGATAAATCACTATTTACCTTGGGTTTTGGTGATGGAAAATTAACGACCATAGGAGACCGAAGACCAGAGAATAAGACCACACTATAGTCTCTTCAAAGTGACCCAGAACATGCTATATCCTCTACGAACGTCCTTGGGTTTTATGCACATCGCAAACCATATAGAAATATATACCTAAAGTTACATATACCTTTAGCTGTATAAGAACTCTGATAGCCATAAAAGTTTCACCACCCGGTCCCAGCCAGACCCAGCTCAGCGCCAGCGAACCAACAACGAACATTTGTTTCGTTATACGCTCTAAGGTTTAAGAGGTTATGATCTTGATTATTACTCCGTGGATTTATGCTCTGCAGGAATCTTTGACATGTGAAGGTTAAATTGGTTCTCCTTATGGATAAGGAGAAGGACATCCTTATAAACCATACGCCCTAAATTCGATAAAACAATTTCATCTTGGGTCTCGCTCTCGGTCTCGGCTTTCGGGTTTTCATGTTCATGTATTTTATATATACGACAAAGTACTGCATACGACCACAAGAACGAGATATAGTAGAATGAATGAATATAGACGGGTCCACCACCCAAACTGCGCTCCTGTTCCGTGCTCTCTTCCTGTGGGAAAAAGTATGATGAGTCCATTGCAGGATACTCATATATATGTACCTACAGGTTAATGGGCGCAAATAACAATGCTATTAGTCCTTCCATTTGTTTTATAGTGGAATATGGCTGCCACTGCCATAAGCTGGTGATGCCTTATTCCGACATCCAACCATCCAACATCCGAGTTAGGGAAATATGAGTCTGAGTGATTTTGCGTTCCGCATTCTGAGTGAGTGTTGAAAATGCATTAGGATAAGTAATTGCTAAGCGGTATAGAGGGAGAATGGCAATGGATACCTTCACCTTGTGTCTGCGATGCCTAAATCGTTCACACTCTCTGTATAGTTGAATACGTGGGGATAATGAGTTCACAAATTGGTCATTATATTGTGCCGCCATTGTGTATACCCAGATACCATATCCCCCACCCAAAAAATGTTGGGAGGTATAACAGGAATGCCCTTTAGTATATTCCAAGTAAATGGTGGTGATTATGAAGGTACCTACGTACAGTATACTCTGAGGAATGATCTTGTAAAAAGGTTTCTTTGTTGTTACTTCCAACAGGACGTAGGTACTTATGGGCAGGCATAAAGGTAGATGCGAGTAGATACCTTTTACTAATCGAGGTGATAATGAAATAATTTGATAAATTTATCTTTTTCGCTTTTGTATGCGTCAGCCCATTAAGCAAGGATATTTGAGAACCGTGCGAATGTAAACAATCTTTAACGGTGCGGTGTCCGTGTCAGTATGAGTATCAATTCAGTTTCATGGTGGTGTAGGTATAGGTATGTATTTTGGTGTGAAAAATAATTGTGCGTGCATTTTAAATGCCTCAATTTACCGAGCAGTACAAAATGGTCTTTTACCTTACCTATACAAAGTAATTATTAAAATAAAGTGCTTTTTAATGAAAACAAAACGATTGGGGATTTTCGTGTTTTACGGTATATGGTCTGCTTCCCATCTCAGCAACAATATAATGAGCCACGTGAATAAAAAATGAAGACAAGATTGATAAAGGCGGTAAATTATTTTTAATTCTTCACTTTTGGACACGTGTGATTCAAGATAATTCTTTTAGATTGTTTTAGAGAACAAACAATATTAAAGTGCTAAAAGATGTTTTTAACAGTGAACTTTTAGACGACAAACTTTTGCCAAGTTGTATAAAAAGTAAAAATATTGCATTAAAAGCACCTTACATTTTTAAGGATACGTTTTTAGTATTTATTTTTTTGAATAAGATAACAAGTGGTATAATTGTAACTGCCTTGACATTTTTGGACTATAAACTTATTTGATTACCAAAATTAAATAAGGACATCTCTTTAAAAAAAGCTTCAATATTATTTAGAAGTATTTTGGGGATTCCTAGAAGTAAGTTTCATTTCATTTGAAATTCAAATATTATTTCAAAGCCAAAAGTGTAACTTCTCTTGCATGTAGTCATCTAATAACGTTTGTCGTTTTCGTCCGAACCAAAAGAGAAGACTTTTCACAATATCTTTTCGTTCAAAGTAGAAATGACACAATAGGCTTTTCCGACACTTCTACAGCTCCGGTCCTTACCTAACTTAACAACTTTTCTTTGCTTACTCTTCCTTTTCGTACATTAAAGGGTATACAACATTTTTACACAGAATAAAACTGCACACAAGACTTAAACTACCAACGACTATATGATTGGTCTTATAATGTAACTCTATAAATCTAGAGGTGCTCCATGAGGTGTTCGTATTTGAATTTCTATTGAAATGAGAATAGAAATGGAAATGTTAAGCTTGAAAGCAGTCTTCGTATATTTAACTTTGAGGGTTTTCAACAACTTTTGTATTCTCGTTAAAGGATATTAAGTATAGTGACATATATTAAACGTGAAGACTTTTCAATTCAACTTAAAATCAAAGACAAAGATGAAACAGAATGACCTTGATATTTTCCGTGTACATTAGGATAGTCCTTGTTTCCAAGAAATTTAAGTTTTAGTAGGAAAACATTTATGTTATCATTACAGACATTTCTTGTAAAGTATTCTTGTATTGAGTTTTTACTGAATTGACAATCAATGTTAAATGTACAATTTAACAATAATCAATGGTCAATATTCCATGTTCGATGGTCGTTGGTTGAAGGATGATGAGTTAGTTAGAAAAACTTTATTTGAAAAATGGTTTTAAAATTTTCCATTCAGAACTTCCAATGTTTCGGCCAATTCCATCACAGCTTCTCCAAAATATTTTATACGAAACTCTTTCAAAACAGGACATCTTGCAAGGAAGTAGTGTACATCTTCTCTCTCATTAAGATTGCATGCTCAACATAATTGTTGCGGAGGTATGTTCGTTCTTGAAGATCTACATTTAGTTGACTGTAAATCATTCTGTTGCAAAAATTGAGCTTCTTCTATAAAACTTCTATACGCGACATGGCTTAACTTCTCTATTATTGTTTTAAAATTATCTTTTAGAGCTGAAGGTCTTATACCGGGTAAAAATTCGATGCTTTCAACTAAGCTAAGAGCCAACTCCTAACACTTTTTGACTTGATTAACCCTAGATGACAAAATCTCCAGTTTCGCAAGCCAAGTTGGTTGAGGACCTCTCCCACCTGGATGTGCCACCTAAGTCGCGGTCTTTCTCTACTGCTCTACTGCACCGTCCATCCGGATTGGATTCGAAGACCTTTCGGGCTGGAGCGTTGATGTCCATTCGCTCTACATGCCATCGCTCTACCTAGCCATCTAAGCCGTTGGACTTTAATTCTGCTAACTAGGTCAGTGTCGCTGCACAGCCCGTACAGTTCGTCGTTATATCTTCTCCTCCAATCTTCATCATGCATACGGGACCGAACCTTAACCGAAGAATTTTTCTTCCGAAGCATCCTAAGACGCTCTCATCATTCTTTGACAGGGTGCAGGCCTCGGCGCCATAAATGAGAACCGGGATGATGAGTGTCTTATAGATGGTGTGGTGATTTTATATGCTCGAGAGGACTTTACTTCTCAATTGCCTTCTAAGTCCAAAGAAGCAGCGATTTGCAAGAGTTATTCTTCGTTTGATTTCAGCGCTGGTGTCGTTGTCTGTGTTAAAAGCGGTGCCTCGGTAGCCAAAGTCTGTAATTACCTCAAAGTTATAGCTGTCCATGGTGACGTTTTGTCCAAGACGTCGTCGTTCAGTGTCCTTTTTTGATGACAGCATATACTTGGTCTTGCCCTTATTGACCACTAAACCCATCTTCTTCACTTCCGTCGTAATGCTCAAACGCTCCAATGACATCACGCTTTGATCTTCTAATTTTGTCAACATCATCTGCGTATCCGAGTAATTGGATGGACCTTTGGAAGATTGTGCCTCTAGTGTTGACGGTTGAGTTTTGCACAATTCTTTCCAGAACGATGTTGAAGAAGTCGCATGACAGTGCATCGCCTTGTCTAAAACCTTTTTTGACATCAAATGCATCGGTAAGATCTTTTCCGACCTTGATAGAGCAGCGTGCATTCTCCATCGTCATTCTGCACAAACGGATAAGTTTGACAGGGATGCCAAAACTAAACATTTCTCGGTAGAGCTCTTCCCTATAGATGCTGTCATACGCGGCTTTAAAATTGATAAAGAGATGGTGGGTATCGATTTGAAGCTCCTGGGTTTTTTCCAAGATCTGCCGTAGTGTGAATATTTGGTTGATAATGGATAATGTTCTGAAGCGACACTGATAAGAAGGACCTATTAGGTTGTTGACGAACGGCTTCAGACCATCACATAGTACGGCAGAGAGGTTGCATATAAATGCAATGTTAAGGAGACTGATGCCTCTGTAGTTGGCGCAATGTATCGGGCATACTCTTCTGAGATTCCACTCATCGGGCATGCTTTTTTAAGACCATATTTTAAAGATGAGTTGGTGCATGCTCCGTACCAAGTCATCGCCTCCTGCTTAAAATATTTCCGCAGCGATACCGCCATCTACAACAGCTTTGTTTGACTTAAGCTTAGATATAGCTATCTTCACTTCGTCAAGGTCGGGTAGGCGGAATTGTTGATCTGCGTCGCCGAGGTTGAGTGGTTCTATCTCCCTTACAGCAGAATACGGTTCGTCATCGCCGTTATATAATTTGGAGAAGTGATCTTTCCATATTCTCAGCATCGGCTGCGGTTCTACTACAATGTTCCCCTGATCGTTTTTACAGGCTTCGGTTCGTGGCTGGTACCCTTGTTAGGTTTTTTACCTTTTGGTAAAATTTAAGAACCTCATTCCTGTTGTGACAACCCCCTATCCCCTCGATGTGAGCTTCTCATGCTCTCTTTTTATCCATCTTAGAAGCCGGTGTTTCTATCTCCTCTTCTGCTCGTAGAGCTCGCGAGCAGCTCTAGTCCTTTTGTGCAGCGCCGTCTTGTGTGCCTCCTGTTTCGCTGCGTGCGCTTGCCAGCATTTGTCGTCAAACCAGGGGTTTCGCTGTGGTGGGCGTGTGAAACCTAGCACTTCATAGGCGGCATCTCTGATGGCTGCAAGGCAATGTTGTCACTGGTTTTAAATGCTTAATGCAGGCAGCATAGGACTCTTTAAGAGGTTATTAGAGACTCGATCGGAAAAGGACATGGCAGTGTCTTGCGATTGTAGCCGTCTAACGACAAATTTTCTCACAGTACTTCCTTATTTTGGCTTGGATCGGGATATCCGTAGCCGTACCTTGGCTACAACGAGGTAGTGTTCCGAGTCAATGTTGGCCTCTCGGAATGTGCGGATATCCTGTATACTGGAGAAGTGTCATGCGTCGATCGCAATGTGGTCAATCTGGTTGACCGTTGATTGATCAGGAGATTTCCATGTCCCCTTGTGGATGTGCGAACATCGTACTAGCTACCAGAACGTCTCGGCCCGCAGCGAAATCAACCACCCTATATCCGTTGTCGGGGGTGGGTGTCGAGCAGGCTGTATCTCCTGATTATGCCACCAAAGATGTCTTCTCTTCCTAGCTTGGCATTAAAATCTCCTAAGACAATTTTAATGTTATAGCCAGGACACTGCTCATATGTCTTGTCCAAGAGCTCGAAGAATATGTCTTTGGTGTCTTCATCTTCCTCTTCTTTTGCGGTATGCGCGCATATGAGGCTTATGTTGGCGAATTTAGCTTTAATGCGGATTTTCGTGATGCGCTCGCTCACACTGTTGAAACTAAAGACTTTTTGCCTGAGTCTAGTTCCAACAACAAATCCACAACCAAATTGACGCTGTCTTTGTTCTCGGTAGCAGTCGCCGCAGTATATATCGCAGTCATTTAGTTTGCACGCACTTCTTGTGTTTATCTGCCTTGCAGCAGTTAAGGGCTTCCGATAATTGTTCGGCTGCACGTGGTCTGTTAAGGGACCTAACATTCCACGTACAGATCCGAAGTTCGTTGTCCTTATTTCGTTTTGCGTGGGTTGTCAACAGTGAATCCGTCCGTATCCGAGGCTTGTTGGTGCTTCGCAACTAAAGGCATTGTTTACATGGCCAGGAAGTCACCCCAACGGCACAACCCCCAACCTGGAGGGCCAGATCCTTAGTATATCTCCAAGGACGGGGAGCCGGATAAATCGCTCCTTTCAGGCTTGGGCTCCGAATATGTCGAAGAAGTCCTAAAAGGTGTCCACTAAGAAGTTCAACCTTACTTGAACTGTAGACGCCACCGTTGATTCCATCTCGAGAATTCATCCGCTGCCGTCTGGATAAGGAGAGGTGCCATAGTGGAAACACTTCTCCTCCCCTCTCTCGTTTGCTGACCCCAACAACTTTCCACTTTACCGCCTTTCGCATCACTTATTTCATCCTGAGATCTGCGATAGTGGTTAAAGATTGTTAACGATGTTCCACTAATAAAGCTATTTTGCGAGTGACCTACCCTAGCCTAAATATCTCCAATCAGAAGTACATCCATTGAGCTTAGCGTTTGTAAGGTTTCGCAGAGTCTGTTATAATCTCGCATCCAGTGTTAACAGTTCAAATAAATGGGTATAATGTTGACCACCGAACCACTTATTATTAGCTCCAATACTTCCATTTCATTGAAGAAGGATGATGATGTTGCATCACACATGTTAAGCAAACAAGTTGCATCAAACATGTTGGGTTTAACATTTTGTATGAAACAAGTTGACCAAAAATGTTGCGTTAGTGTGCGAAAAGTTTATTCTTGAAAAATTTATATTTTTGGATGGTTTACAATTTTAGAAATATTAAGGGAAGTTTATGTTTTTTTTTTCGTTTTCACATATTCCATGTTCTTAGGATTATGAGAGATATCGACTTCAATACAATTTTATTTTACACGAATAATATTACATTAATACAATCTTAATTTTACGGAGAACTAAGTTTTATGTGTGTGAACAATATATAAAAATTTGAAAGATCTGGCAAAACAGAGACAAAGTCTTGAGGACCTAAAAAGATACTAACTTCAAGCTTATTTCCTCTTAAATTTTTGGTGGTAATATTTAAAAAAAAATTATCACAAAACAGAAAATGACTTAAATTTCAATGTATTTAAGTTTAATTTAAAAACCATTATTAGATTTAAATGGGAACAATGGGCAATCATCAGCATCAGCCTCCTTTCGAAATCTTCTATTTTTAGCGCTTTCTCTTCCGGTTAAAAACATTTCAATTGAACTTGCACCATCATCAATTGAAATATAACAAAGCACTTTAAAAAATTAAACCAGAATATTAAATATTTAAGCCGTAAGGCAAAAAATATCAGTGTCAAAAGCAACCTGTTCCATATCTGGTAAAATGTAAATTTTACAATATCACCTAAAGCTATACAAAGTATTTCAACTTGTTTTATAAAACTTGGCATGAGGCGAGGTAGGGACGCACAAACTTAACTTTGTTCTTATTTTAAAGTCTTTTAACTTCACATATACATGCTTAACCTAGGTATACCCATTACCCATATTTACGAAACTATCAAATCTTTTGATCGTCCTTAACACCGTTTCCATATTATTCAAAGGCACAAAGCAAAAGCACATACAACCTTACACAACTTACATCTGCTTTATTTGTAAAAGTTCTCCTTTGGGCCAAAATAAGAACAAAATATTAAAAAATACAAACAAAAAAATAGACCACAACTAAAAGACTGTTTCGAGCTTTTAACATTTATCCAAAAATAAAAAAAAAACAAACAGTTTTATTTTATACATGTTGAATTTATAAAAACGCCTCAAGCAATCGAAAATCAGCAACTCAACTACTATGTATGTCGTAGCTCGTAGAAGCACATTATTATAGAAGAAGGATAGTACGATGGATGCGAAGGATATAAATACGAAGGATACTCCTAGCTTCAACAAAAGAGAACACACTTTATCTTCTGGTGTTTGTGTATATGGGGAAATCCTTGATATACTCAATGCGACACGTTTAAAGCTTCTTCTTTAACTTACGACGATACGTATTTTCCTTTCACTTCAGTAGAATGGATTTGCCCTCAAATGTTTCAACTTTTGAGGTACGACCAGTGATCTTGGAATATTATATATAGTTTATCCTTGCCTATAAACTGCTTTTC
>NW_026605140.1:0-27209 GCF_945859685.1 Eupeodes corollae
ACTAAAAAGTCGGATTTACAGACTTAAATAAAATAAAGTAAATATAAAATAAAATCCAAACAAATTATATTATTTTAAAGAACGGGACATCATTGGGCCAAACAAACGTTCTTGGCGGAATATTTCAAATTGTATTAGCTGCTGCTGTTGATTTGTCACATTTAACAGAATACATTAAATCCGAAGAAGAAAATAAACAGACGTTAAAGTTAAAGCCAAGGTCAAGGACGGAGAGGTCAAGGTCCCACAAATATATTGGAGCGATTGGTAGTGTATTTTCATGAATTACTATACAGTCGGTTCATAGAAGAATTGGAAACTCCACCAATTCAAAAAGAAACCCATATGATGTTGCCACCAAGAATAGAAGAGGCTGTGAAAAGGCTCAAAGTGCATATCAACCGAGCTGATCATCATGGCGAGCCAGCTAAACATCGAGCTTTTTATACAATTATTGTACCATATGTGAAGAAATGCCAGAAGACTCGCGGAAATATATCATCTGTCTTAAACAAAAGAAAAGAGATGTCAAAACTATATAGGTATCACGATATCGTGTACCTCCTGTAAGCTACTCTTCTATTTTGGCATAATCGGAAGAAACGAACAAGCTGTATACTATTCATCCTGATCGAGCAGGCGGCACAAAATCTGGATATGCACATTAGTGAAGAAAAAAACAAAGTACATTGTGGCATGGACTGCGTCAAGAAGAAGTTTGTAAACAATCAAGATAACTAAGCATGAATTAGAAATAGTACAATCCTTCAAAAAAGAAGCACGCTTGCAGAGCCTACTATAGCACTCCGTCAAAGGTTTTTAAATCCAGAAACCCACCAACAGTGACATATTGTTCCGAGACCTGGGTGGTTAGTAAAAGTGCGTTCAAGAATAAAGTATTACGGAGAATTGTCAGTCAATTAAGTAAGGAAATACCATTCCAGAGAACAACCTCGAAGCAGGTATCGTGACAAAATCTAAGCTTGGTAGGCTGGATATTGTACTGGCATGAGCGAAAAGGAACCACCCTGGAAAATTTTTTTGAAGTATATTGTATGGTAGGCGATAGAGTGGCAGACCATTGAGAAAGGGCGCAGACCATGACGCCCTTAGCGTTGGGTGCACAACTAGATGATAAATCAGCCCTATGGAAGTAACCGTCTCGGAGCGGATCCTTCTCAACGACGCACCCTTTTTCGAAGATGAATTTCGGTTTGAGGTAGCTGTCATCGGAAGAAATTGTACAGACATGAGACGACGCAATGCGATGAATATAAATTTCAGGCAAAGATGTTAAAATTAACCGTTATATCGAAAATGCGATATATTTTCGATAATATTTTATGAAATAGAGACAATAACATATGTTTTTGTTTCCATTTAAGTGCCAAAGAAAAAGAATAAATAACAACAAAAAAAAACTTTTGAAACATAATAAAGAAAATAGGAGAACATTGTGAAATGAAAGCATTACGTGAACTATCTGACACGAGCGTTTTTTTTTTTTTTATATATTATACGCGCACTCAAGGGGATATGAATATGATAAATCACAGTGCGAGCAATTAAGAAGGGAGGATAAGATTAGAAAGGAGATACCGATGCACATTGGTTTTGAATGTCTGCATATTGTAATGAGTGGGAAACATTGAGTCTGGTAAAGCATTCCACATTCGTGTGGTGCGACTGAAGAAAGAATCTCTGTACTTTACAGTACGTCCGAAATTAGGCTCAAGGGTAAACTGATGAGCATTCCTAGAGGAACGGGTATTACGGTGGAATTGTTTGAGGGGAGGAATGCAACTGGCTATTTCATTAGAGCATTGTTTATGAAAGTAGCGATAAAATAATGACAGGCATAAAACCTTACGACGGTGCTCGAGAGATACAAAAGTTTCAGTTAGACAACGGTCACCTATCACCTTTATAGGTTATAGGAGCACCTGCCCAGATATGGGAATTGTACTCGAGTTTCGGACGAATATAGGCTTTACAGATTATAGCCAGATCAGTAGGAGTAAAAAAAATCTTGCACCTTCGAAGAAAACCTAAACACTTAGCAGCATTTTTGGCTATGTCAAATATGTGATCACTCCACAACAAGTGGTTTGTAATGCACATACCTAAGACTGAAAGCTGTTCAGTCTCCTCGATGCAAGTACCACTCATGGATAGTGGCATAGGGGAAAGGTTACGCTTTTGTGACAGTAGACAGCATTGAGTTTTCGAAGAATTAAATTCTACACGGTTTTTGATTCCCCATTGGACAATGCTGTTGGTTGTCCACATCCGAAGAACAAGGATGAGAATCTAGAAACGAATATGAAAAGCTGAGGGTACTGTCATCAGCGAAACAATTAAGTGGGTTAGAAGTTTCAGACAAAAGATCATTTATAAAAATAAGGAAAAGTGTCGGAGACAAAACGGAGCCCTGAGGGACACCAGCGTTTATTTTGTGGATATCAGATTTGAACCCGCCCAAGACTACTTGAATTGAACGGTCCGAAAGGTAATTTTTAACCCAACGAAGAAGTGATTCATCAATACCAAATGCACGCATTTTCGATAAGAGAGCTTCGTGCCAAACTCTATCAAATGCCTTTGAAATATCAAGTGCAATAATCTTACTTTCTCCAAAACGATGTAAAGATTTGTTCCACTGTTCGGTGAGATAAACCATGAGATCACCAGTGGATCTATTGCACGAAAGCCATACTGCCGGTCATTAAGAAGATTCCGTTCTTCAAGATATTTCTTAAGCTGAAAATTGATCAGTGTTTCCATGACCTTGGAAAGAAGGGACGTAAGTGCAATTGGACGATAGTTAGATGGTGAGGAGGATTTGCCTTTTTTAGGAACAGGCTGGACAAATGCAGTTTTCCATCCACTCGGAAAGAGACCTGTAGCGTAGGACAGATGGAAAAGCTAACGCAGTGGTTTTGCCAGCGTTGAAGAACACCTCTTCAGAACAATAGCGGGGATACTATCCGGGCCAGCGGATTTGTGAATGTCAAGATTTTTAAGTACTCTAGTAACTGAACGAATGCGAAAGAAGATCCGTCCCATAGAATCGTTTACGCTTTCAAGTACAGGCGGGGTCATGTCACTCATTGGCAGCATCGAATTAACAGCAAATTGTGCTGCAAGCAAATTGGCTTTATCAATCGCGCTTACGTAGGGAGTGTCATTATAACCGAGCGTAGGAACTGACGATGACGTAGTGTTGCGCACATTTTTTACAAATGACCAGAAAGTTTTACTACCATTGGGACATTTACAGCTCGAATCAAACCATGAGTTTTCTTTGGGTTTAATAGATTTTACCCTATTCGGGATAAAATTTATCATTCCGCAAAGAATTAAGTTTGTAATCATATCTGCGCTGGAATCCACGTCACTATCGAGGAAGCATAGTGACCAGTTAAAGCTCCTGAAGAATTCGTTGAGACCGTCCCAGTTGGCTTTCTCATATTGCCAAACGGTTCTCGTAGGGGTTTTAACTTTAACTGGCGTTTTCTGGCATGAGAAATTTGCAGATATGACACAATGGTCTGATGTACCTAGAGGCTATAATACACTGACAGTATATTTATTAGGATCAGAAGTAAGAAACAAGTCTAGAGTGTTGGCGGATTGACCTGCAACGTCAGGAATCCGAGTTGGCCCGTCAACTAACTGAGTCAGGTGTGAATGATGCGCCTTTGGACGGTGAATTTAAACCACATATAATTAAAATTTGTGTTGGTGCACTGACCATATTGTGGTAGAAGTTGATAGGCAACATCATTCCGTACATATACAGCTAGACCGTACATGAAGAGTTGGCAACGCTGTGCAAGTAAACGGTTGTGATTGTTTTTGCTCTATTTGAAATCAAATACAAATTTATTTCTTTTTTTGAAAAATAAAAACAAAAAATTCATTTTTTCAATCCAATTTTATTGATAAATACATTTACACCAGGTAAATCTTAATTATTTAAGAAAAAACCCAAATATTTGAGTGCTGTAGGAGTTCTTCTTCAATTAAAATGACAACTGGAGAAAAATTTTACAAGCAAAAGTGGTTTGACTCCGAATGCTCGAAGTTCCGTAAGAAATCCTTTGCTCTATTACACGCATGGAGAGAAACAGATTCCGAAGTTTTAAAGAAATGGTATGCTGAAGCCAACACCTCTTATAAAAATATGTGTCGTGTGAAGAAAATCAACTGGGAAAACAACAAAGCTATTCAACTTGCAAATATTAAAAACTCAAAAGAATTCTGGAAAGCAACAAAAGAGATAAATGGTTCTAAATTTAAAATAGGTACAGGCGTTTCTGCAGCACACCTATCACTGTACTTTCAAACTCTACTTCGTGATCAAAGAAACATAACCTTTTTAACTGCCGAACCTCTTATCGTCGATGATATTCTGGATTGTGAAATCTCTTTGGTGGAAATTGAAAATGTCTTAAAAAAATCAAAAAATGGAAAGGCACCGGGAGAAGATGGTATCCCGTACGAATTTTTTAAAAATGCTACGCCAGTATTTCTGTTGCACCTCAAAAAATTGTATGACAACATTTTTTCGAACTCTATTGTACCAAAATCTTTTAAAAACTCTGTAATCTTCCCCATACACAAAAAAGGCGCTTTAGATAAAGCCGAAAACTACCGTGGCATATCATTTATGAACACCATTGGCAAACTCTTTTGTGGAATTCTAGTCGCTAGACTTGAAAAATGGATTGATGAAAACAACACCATGACCGAACTACAGGCAGGATTCAGAAAAAACTACTCGACTATCGACCACATTTTTAGTCTAACTGCAATAGTGAAAGGTTTTCAAGCGAGAAACAAAAAGGTGTACGCACTTTTTGTAGATTTTAAGGCGGCTTTCGATCTCATTCATAGAAACGCGCTTTTGTACAAGTTATCGCAAATCGGACTTTCTACCAAATTCATTCAGATCATCAAAGAAATGTATTGTGGAACTAATGCTGCTGTTTGGGATGGAAACAATATATCGGATTGGTTTGAAACAGATAGTGGTGTGAAGCAGGGATGCCCACTTAGTGCATTGTTATTTGCACTTTTTATAAACGATGTTGTGACTGAACTACCTGGTGGAATCAGAATTGCAGGCACCATAGTAAATGTTCTTTTGTACGCCGATGATTTGGTAATTTTATCTGAAAATCCGCAAAATCTACAATTGATGATAAACCGCCTTGTTTCATTCTGTGAGAAGTGGGGACTTATCATTAACACAGATAAATCGAAGGTAATGGTTTTCTCAAGAAATAATCGGGGTAACCCAACACAAAACTATAATTGGTTCTTGGGAACTAACCGTCTTGATGTTGTGAGAGAATATACTTATTTGGGAGTAATGCTTAATACAACACTTGATTTCAAAACACATTTTGAAGAAAAAACTAAAACTTGCCAGAAACTTATAAACTCTACTTGGAAAAATGTTTTGTTCAATGAACACGTTAGTCTGTCAACAAAGTACAAAATCTTTGATTCAGTCGTTAAATCGACATTGTGTTACGCTGCAGAAGTATGGGGAACTGATGAATTTGAAGAAATGGAAAAGCTGCAAAGAAGTTTCATCAAAAAATTGTTCAACCTACCAATAAAAACTCCAAATTATGCTATTTACTTAGAAACAGGTTTACCCAAAATTTTTACTAGTACTCTTAAAACACAAGCCGACTATATTCTAAAAGTACTCGACTTCCCCGAATCACGACTCGTATGGAAAATGCTACAGTATGAAATCCGAAATAAAGATTGGTGGATGGAGAAATGGCGAAATCTTGGCGAAGTCTATGGAGAAAATACCAACATAATTCCCGGCGATAGAATAACAATAAAAGATCGGTTGTATCGTACAATACAAAAGTTTGAAGATAATCAGAGAGCGTTGCTTGTAGCGGAAGCCCAGCAGTCGGATAGCAGATTCTTGTACTCAAAACTCAACTATAATCTAGAAGCTGATAACTATTTTTGTGATTCGCATAGTTACCAACAAATCTCTTTAATATTTAAAACTAGATGCGAGGTCCTTGGGCTAAACGGTGCACCATATAATGGAAGTTTTGATCGGTTTTGCACATTGTGTAACCTCAAATCAAAAGAGGACTGCTTTCACTTTATTGGAGTGTGCCCAATTTATGCAGTACAAAGACAACAATATTTAGGAGCTAAATATTTAACGGTGCAAGAAACAGTTAATTTGCTAAATGGCCCGAACTGGAAAAATCTTTATTTATTCTTAAAAAGTGCATATAATTATAGAATGTTATTGATAACTGAATTTGATTAAAACAAAATTGTAATGTAAACTTCTTAAACCAAAAAAAAAAAAAAAAGAAATTAAATTGTTAAAATATTATTGCCAACTGAGCTGACGGCAATGCCATAGCTTATAAATTCATTTTTGTAATAATCATGTTATTACTTTATAAAATCAATAAATGAATTACTTACTTACTTACTTACTTACAGCTAGACCATGGTGAGAAAAGAATAAAGGCACTAAGCTGTAACCGAAGAGATTAAACTCAGAGTGATCGGTGGTCTCACCAACCTGAGTTTCGCTTAGTGCCAAAACAGCTGGCCTGTTCAAGACAGCATGAACGTATGCAGCATTGAAATTTTTTCTAAGCCCACGAATGTTGCTATATTCAACACAAAACTTACCAGTCATCACCTTACACAAAAACACAAAAAAAAACCAAAACAAGACAGTTATCTATGAAGTAAATTTGTTTTGGGCACTAAAACTTCTCAGTTACAATTTACCATTAGTGTTATGCCTTAATGGCAAATTAAAACTGATCCGCTCCTGAACCCCAAAAAAAATTTAACCGCAATTTATCAAGTAATTATTTCGCATAATCCACTACTGCACTGAATATTATGTATATACATAAGAAGCAGTACATGAGTGGCTATGCAAAACAATTGTGAGCGAAGGTCAAACGGAGAGGGAGGGGAGCACAAGGGAGACTCGCTGTGTTTATTTTTTTGTTTTTTTTGTTTTAATTTAAATTAATGAAACACTGCACTGAGAATTTTATGAGATTTTTGATTTTTTCTTTTTTAATTATTGGGCTATTTTTTTTTGTAAGCACTCGCGGCGCGTTGGTTTATTTTGTTATTTAAGTGATAATTTAAGTTTGAAGGGAGAGCAGTAATTGTAAAAGAAAAACTATTGATTTTTTTTTTATTATTTTTTTTTTGTTATAAACACAAGAGATTATGTACTACGCTCCCACGCGTGCGCTCACGATGGGATGTAGATCGGCACGATCGTAAGT
This sequence comes from Eupeodes corollae, assembly GCF_945859685.1. Taxonomy (NCBI): domain Eukaryota; kingdom Metazoa; phylum Arthropoda; class Insecta; order Diptera; family Syrphidae; genus Eupeodes; species Eupeodes corollae. The sequence continues at coordinate 7,317 of NW_026605140.1, forward strand.
AAACGTATCTTATAATATAATTCTTATCTTCTAATAATTCTACGATTTTCTTCCAGATTCAAGAAAAAACTTTCGCCTTAATAAAAATGCGTTTGGTTTTGTTTTGGAGCAGATTCAACACAAATACAAAATAAATCATCGGTCTGATTGTGTCACTCCGGAACATAAATTAGCAGCTTGCCTCAGATTTTTTGCCGAGGGCAACTACCAACATGGTGTTGAAAAAGATGTTCAGTTGGCCAGTCGACTTTTTCCAGTATTTTAAAGGAAACATAAAATATAATGGAAGATACCTTGTGCAGCAACTGGACATATTTACAGATGTCTGATGAAGAATGTCAACTGTCCAAAACATATTTCTTCGAAAAAACTGGTTTTCCTGGAGTGATTGGCTGTGTCGATGTTACTAATGTTCAAATCATTGCACCAGTAGAAAACAAACATTTATTTTTCAATCGCAAAGGACATTTTAGTCTTAACGTTTTGAGTCTTAAAGGACGGTATTTCGAAAGAAATCATTTAGGACAAGAAGTAGCTGGTTGCTATGTAAAAATATTTTTTTTACAACAATACAGACCATCTGAATTTGTTTCCTTGTTTCCTATCCGTTGGAACCTTGGCTTATGACACCATTCACTACTCCTACACCGCCAAGCGCAGAGAGACGTTTTAATATGAATCACTGAAGAGCTCATAGCAAGGTTGAAGTTATGAAATTTTCGAGCATGAAGATTTAAACAATACGGAGAAGAGGAAATGAAATAGTTCAACTCAACTTTAATGTATAAACATTTACTTAAAATAAATTTGTATACATATTTGAAAACAAAAATATCACAAGCTTTCATGGTGTTTGTCTTTGGTTCTCAAAACTAATGTAAAAAAAAACACTGGCCTCCTTGGCGTTTGTCTTAAAATGAAAAAATAAAAAAATCACTTGATTCCATGGCGTTGTTTAGGTTTCTCAGAAATAAAAATAAACAAAAATGAAAACAAAAATTAAAGTAAGTAAAAAATCATTCCGTCAAAATGTTGGCTTTTGCAATTTCGAACTCCAATTTTCTTTTTTTTTCAATTGGAGCTTCTGCAAAGCTATCATCAGTGTTGTGAGTTTGTATCTCTTTTAATTTTTTTCTTTCAATTTTGCAAACATCTTGGAGTGATCGAGAAACACTTTTTAAGGTTTTTGTTGTGTCCTTATAAAAATGTTCTTGATTTTTAATCTGTTTTGTTAAAAGCTGAAACGGCGTCATAGGACTTCGGCGTCTGGTCCTATTTTCCGCCGAGTGTTGGTGCTCTTTTTTGTTCTCATCAGCGACAGCGGTATTTGATGTGGACGATTCCGCAGGTGGCACTTGGCGTGATGTGCTTCCTGCTATAAATGATACAGCTCCAATGCCACTTACACAGCTGCCAATATTTGTTAAGGCTATCACAGCGTCCTCTAAAGGGGTGAAAGACTTTTGCCTGCGTGGTCTTCCACCAGTACCCGCTATTTTTTTTATTAGCCAAGAGTTTTGTTTTAATGTAAGACTTATAGTCACTCCAAACCTTTAAAAATATAATAATGAAAAATGTATATTTAAATCGCAATGGAAAAAATGCACAAAATCACGAACATACTTTTTTCCATCCACTAACATCCCTTTGCCTTGGTCCCAATGAATTACCATTTCCTCATATTGCTGAGCTCTTGTTTTTTCGTTTTACGAGTTACGCATTCATGGAAGAATTATTAGAATGCACAGAAAAAGTGTATTGAGCGTATATCGCAACAAGGATCATATGCCTTTTTAACAAGAGAGCTCAGGGAAAATGATAACCCATCATTCTACAATTATTTAAGCGCAGCATCTTTTGAGTTTTTGTTATCCCTCATACAAAGTGATATTTTGAAAAAAGACACTTTAATGAGGGATTCAATTCCACTTGCCGAAAAATTAGCTGCAACTTTGAGATATACATGAGACTACCAAACGAAACTTTCGCAGCTTTTTTTAACCAACGCCATGCCTGAAGTTTATGAGGCTATTTGGAAAAACTTAAAAGATATATATTTAAAGGCAAGGTGATTTTTATTTTAATAAACATAATAGTTAACACTTAACAAAGATTACAAAATACAAAAATAAATAAGAATAAATAATTATAAATATGAAGTAAGTACGAATTCAAATTAATAAAAGTCATTTTCGTCGAAGACACCCTGCATGGATTGTTCTAAGATGTCTGAAGTAGGGTTGCTTAAACATCGATAACCTTTTGATAGTATCGATAGTAAAAAACTATCGTATGTATTGATAGTTATAAAAATACTATCAATAGTTTTTCACCTCACAAGTTTATTTGTGGTGAAACCCATACAAGCAACATAAAATAAAAAACACACTAACACTTATGCATTCATATGAGCTCAAACATACAAAAACTGCAATGTCAGCTGTAACAGCTGACAATGTAATGAACTATGACTCTTAACCTCACAACAATGCACAAGTATATATAAAACACATTGTCATCAACTAACTGTTTGGAATTTTTTTAAGCCAGTTGCTGGAGAAGGTGCTTCGAAGGATTATGTGAAATGTACTCTGTAAGAAAGAGTATAAACACTCAGGAAACACCAGTTACCTGAGTGATCACCTAAAAAGGAAGCACCCTGAAAAAATATCCTCAGCAAGCACCGAAAATGAGGCTACAGAAGATGCAGAAGCCCAAGGTGAATCCCCGGCTCTTAAAAAACAGAGGCAAAGCATCAAAAGCTTCTTTGAAAGAGAAAAAACTTATCAAAAGAACTCAAAAGAAAAAAAAATACCTTGATAGTCTCTACGTTGAGATGATAGCAAAAGACTTTATGCCATTCCGCACCTCCGATCGGGAGGGGTTTCGGAATTTTGTTCGTGGCCTCAACAATAGATACGAAATCCCAGATCGAACAATGTTAAAATCAGTTCTTCTACCATCTTATTGTAAGAAGATAGAAGATAAGCTTAAAAGTATATTGAGCATGATAAGCTACTGTGCCTTAACAACAGACATGTGGTCCAGTGTTGCGAACGAGGGGGTCTTGGCGGTGACATGTCACTTTGTGGATGGAGGAATTCTTAAATCACCACTGCTGAAAGTGGTTGTAATTGAAGCTCGTCATACAGCAGAGGCAATCTCAAAGGTAGAAAGTGTGAGATTAGTTTTGAGCAAAATATAGTCAATATTGTTTTTGTATTCCGAAGTATATTTTAATATCCATAAATAAAATGTATCTACTTCTTCATTTAGGCTATCAATGAAATTGTCACAATGACAACAGAAAATCCACAAAATATGTTGAAAACGGCCGAATTATTAAAAATCCGACATTTGACGTGTTTTGCTCATACGCTGAATCTAGCAGTCCAAGATTGTTTCAAACTTGTTTGTTTTGCTTCAATTTTAACAAAAGCCAAAGCAATCGTAACTTTTTTCAAAAGTAGCACATTGGCAAGCGACACATTGTGTAAAGTGCAAAAGCATAATAATAAAATTGAACTAAGATTGATTCAAGAAGTAAGTACCAGATGGAACAGCTCTTATTTTATGCTCAAAAGACTAGTAGAGGTTCGTTGTGAGCTTGCTATATCAATAAGCGAATGCGTCAAAGCCCCACCTGCATTTACCGCTGAGGAATTGATGGTTGTTGAAGAAATCCTTTTGATTCTTGAGCCGTTCGAAACTGCCATGAAAACAATTTCCGGAGAGTCGTATGTCACAAGTTCACTAGTAATTTCATTAATAAGAGGAATCTCCGCTAAATTAATAGGCTTAGAACTAGACGTAAAAACTTTGCCCGCTCGAGAAGTCCTGAATTCCTTTACCAATAGTATAAGTACGAGACCTAAACCATACCTAACAAGATCACCTCTCATGTTGGCCACATTGTTAAATCCAAAATTTAAAAAGACTGGATTTAGGACGCCTTCTGAAGCTGACTGTGCGGTCCAAGCCCTACAAAGAGAGTATGCATCACATATTGCATGCAAGAACAGGGCAGCTAATCAGCAACAAGAACCATCTGCAAATAGCCACAATGCTGCAGAACCTCCTCAAGCTTCTACGTCCGAAGAAGCAAAAATAAACGAATTACTATTCATGCCGAATAGATTTGTTCAAGGAAACATATCGACACCAGTCAGCGACGCAATAATAGATACACGCCCATAATTAGAAAAGCCAATGTCTCAAAAAAATGAAAATCCAATAAAATATTGGGAAAAATCGAGTAACATGCTACGTGAGACAGCTTTTAAGTATCTGTGCATTCCGGCGAGTTTGGTTCCATCCGAAAGAATTTTTTCGAAGGCTGGACTAACCATGTCTGAATTAAGAAGCATAATTAAAGTTAAAAATGGTCTACATGGTAAGCTAAATAATATCCAGATTCGTATTTGTATGGATAAATAACACACCTATTCGGCTAAGGCTTTTAAAATAAAAATAGTTTTATCTTAAAAATATCGATACTATCGAAAGCGCCAACTATCGATGTTTAAGCAACCCTAGTCTGAAGTGAATGAACTTCGAGCTCCACATTTAATACGTGCACCAAATTTGCATTTGTCCTTACTTCTCCCGATGTTGATGAACTTCGCCATTTTTTTGTGGATGATTGACGATTCATTTTAAGGTTTTCTTCCCTGCTTTCGTGAGATGTCGATGGAAGAGAATCACTTTGGGAGCTTTTTGCTAGGTCCTCTTCTCCAAAGTCCCTTAAAATTTTCTGGATCTCCCAGGCGGCTTTTCTTTTTAACTTTTCATCTACCATTTGCTCTATCTCGAATACAACCTGCTTTCCCAGCCAAGCATAGGGAGATTTATGGGACATCTTTTCTTCAAAGCATCCGGAAATCGTCTTCAAGCGTTTGCTGAGGCTTTCGATAGATGATTTTGCCTGAAATTAAAAGAAAGCATATAATTTCATATTGATTAGGTTTTGGTTAAATTATTAAATGTTACACTGTTTAGGTTCTATGATTAATATGACTTAAATTTTTTTTTTTTCAGTTTCCGAGTTCAAAATTAGAATGGGAAAAAGTAGCGGAGGAATTTACCATTCGTTGGCAGTTTCCAAACTGCTTGAGTGCTCTTGATGGCAAAAACATACAGTTTAAAAGCCTGCGTAAGGATGGTGAATTCTACCATAATTATACAGGTTCAAATAGTATAGTTTTGCTGGCTTTAGCTGATGCAAATTGTGCCTTCATATATGTGGACATAGGATGCAATGGAAGGACAAATGATGCCGGTGTTTTGCTTCAAAGCACTTTAAGAAAAGTAATTGATAATGCCACGAATCATTTTCCAGATGATAAGGTAATTGGAAATGGAAGAAAGCTGCCCTATATGATAGTGGGCGATGATGCATTTCCGTTGCAAAAACAAATCATGAAACCCTATCCTTACGCAATTCAATGTCTGAAAAAACGGTTATTTAACATTCGATTATCACGAGCAAGGCATATTATTGAACACGCCTTTGGGATATTAGCGCAATTGTTAGGAGCCAGGTCTCCACGGGGGAATGCTTTGGAGTACTGGAAGAGGCTTCAGCACGCTTGCGATTGCACGGCTCAGCTCGTCGCGTGGGGTGGTTCTTGCCACCTCCTAGTACACCTCCTGCTCGACTAAACATTAATTTAATTCGTGCCTAAGGTAACTACAAGATGTAAATGACACAAACCCGAGAACTTTGACGATATCTAAGAGAAATTTGACATCGGTGATTCGAAATTAAGTATAAAAAATAATATTACTAACCAAATATAATAAAAAAAACCTTCACCAAAAAAAAAAATAATAATAATAACAATAATAAGAATTAATAAAAAAAATTATAACAAAATTAAAAGAAAACTAAACCCTAACTAAAACTAAAATAAAAAAAAATTTTAACTTATTCCTCCTAAAGCACCTCTTTCTAACCCCCCCAAATATCGTCACACTGAATCCCAAACGTTCGTCTGATGTTATTGACGAAAGTCTGGCCAGCCCTCCCAAGTATCATGAAGATACTTGCTTCGCTATTTCCATGGCCGAATATAGCGGAAATAGCCCCTATAATGACTCAACCAGTCACAAGTTCGTCCGTTTCGCAAGTTAGTCTGTCATGTCGAAAGAAAATTCAGAATAGCATCTGGACGGCCTTGCCAAGCCTCCACACACCACTAGCTTCTCCAATTAGTACACCATTATTTTTTTCAAAATTAATTCAAATTATAATTTTATTTATCAATTTTACGGTCATTAAAATAACAAAAAAACTTAATCGAATTCTCTTATTTTTACTTATCAAAAAAAAAATAATTGAAATAAGAAAAAAATTTATATAAAAAAAGGTATAAATCTAAATTCATAAAAAGATTGACCTTAGAGGCTTTTAGTTCTTGATCTTTTATCAAACTAAAAAAAAAGTTCTTACTTACGATTTCCTTAGTCCCTCGTCGTTCTGCCGGCAGCACGTTGAGAACCAGGTGTAGCACTTTCGCCACCACTGAATTTATTTCTTTCAAGTTTTTTATATCAGCCTATAAAATCACTTTTTTTTTAATTCAAACCGAATTTAAATTAAAAAAACAAACAAATTTAATTAGGAAAAAAAAATTTTTAGAGAACTGGCTTCACTGATTTGGACTTTTACTTTACTTAGATTAAATAAAAAAATATAAAGTTCTTCTTTCTTTCTACACTTTTCTTCTTCAACTTTCTCTACTGGACACTTTTTTTTTATTATATTTAAATCCCTTAGTTTTCTTTCTTTGAGGGACATCTATATATATCTTTTACTTGTAGATATAAAGTACCCTCTTGGAAACTACTTTATGGGTCTATGAACTTATTTTCTTTGTTCCGGACAAAGGAATACTTCCACTGTGTTGAATATCCTTCATCAAAGTCATGAATTTAAAAATCCGAAGGAGGCAACAAAAAAAACTCCGCAGAGGCTCAGGCTTCTGCTACTAAAATTTCTGATCTTTGAACCTGAACCTCTGCTGCTATATATATCTATATATATATATTAATATCTCCAAAAAAGTTTCTAGAATTTGTCCAGATTTCCTGTCCAATTTAGCGGATGAAATTCACTCTTTATCTTTACTAAGTTCCAATCAATTAAAATCGATATATTTTAAATTAAAAAAAAACTGTTGGTTAAAATTCACTAGCCGTTAACACTTCTATTTTTCAAGTTAGCAAGCGAAAGAAAAGATTTAGAATTTTCAAAACAACCATTGATCTTCGTGTTGAAAATGTAGAGATAGTTACCAAAGCTAGTTGTGTTCTACACAACTTTCTACTGCACCACAATAACCGTTTTGATCCACCGCCTTCAAAAACAATAACTCCTAAGCCGGTACAAAAAGTTGACAACCCTTATAAAGGTGCTGCGGAGCGGCTTTTACAGACTATTTTGTAAATGAAGGTAAAGTAGACTGGCAACTTACTGAATAAAAAATGACGCATACATACCTTTCTTTTGGGTGTAATGATTTCATCTTCCTCAATTAAACCTTCATATATTGCTTCTTCATTTGGTTGTTCTATCTATTTAACAAAAAAAAAAGATTACAAAAATAAAGAAATATGTACATAAATATACGACTTGCCTTTTCTTCGTAGCTTGAAGTAGAATCCCTTGTTTTACAGTGAATTCTTAAAAACAACATTTCATTGTAACACTACAACTTGGGCTCAAAAATATCCTCCGCACCAGCTCCACTTTTCTTGGACCTCTCAACTTCACGTAGATCCCTCGTGAATTGGTTTCTAAGAGAATGTATGTTCCTTTTAACCGTTTCAATAGTTATATTAGGCGCCGTACACTTGAGGGAATCCACAATCATTTGGAATGAATCGGCCCTCTTTATTCTATTTATATAATCTGGGTGTTTCACAACATACAAGTTTTCGTTGGTCTCATACAAACATATAAATAAAATTCTTTTCCATTTTCAAAAATTTATTTCTGACTGTGCACTCTACTCTAATCAAAAAACAAAGACATAGATTCCTACAAAATGAACTGTCCGTCGAAGTTTGCTTCTCGAACAACGAAACCATATGAAAGAGAATAGCAAAAATACGAATAAGAGAACAGATAAACGTCAAATTGTCGCAAGGAAAATTTTACCCGTGCGACACAGGTCGATTTTCTTGCGTCTCATGTTTACGAATTTTTTTTCTCTTTTGCACTTATGTTGTTCGAAGTGTCATATGTATTTAGATTCATCGTGTAATAGCAGACTAATAGCAGACTTTCCGCAACAAGAACTTGTCGAAGGACTTTGAAAATTGTGTTTGTATCTGTCAAGAATAAAACCAAACAAGTACTTCATCGCAAAGCATCAAATTCAAATCAAATGGGGTGGCGCAACAGTCCGTTGTGAACCAGGGCCTAGTGACTTACAACTCTCAACCATTCCTGTGTGCGAGTAATGTTGTCAGGAATGGAGGGAACCTACAATTTTTATGCCGAATCCGAACGGCTAGTTTGAGAAAGCACTTTTTCATGACAAGAATTACTCTTGAAGGATTTGTCAATTCCTCGCAAGAGGCAGTACCCGCGAAAATTAATTAATTTTTTTTTTAAATTAAGGTGGCACAGGCAGGGATTGAACCCAAGACCCCTTGCATGACAGTCCAACGCACTTTTTTTTTTTTTTTTTTTTTTTTTTTCAAATTCATTTTTATTTATTCAATCTTAAACCTATCTTAAAGCTAGACAAAAATTCATTAAACTAGCCTAATTATCCATAACTTACAACTAACTTAATGGTCCCATACGGACACTCTAAGCTAAACTATAACACTAATTACTAATGCCTTTCGGCCTTATGATCTATTTTACTTCAACTTAAATCTTATTTGTTTTGTTTTTATTAGAAAATTTTGAAAAAAGTAATATCAATAACCTTTGTTTTATTTATTTTTACTTACAAACTACTTAAAATAAGGTCCTTAAATAAAACTTAAAAACTAACTTAAACTACCTATTCTACCTATAAACTACTTAAAACTAGAACAACCACAGCAGCAAATCTAACTATCTAACATTTTTGTTTTTCATATTTCGTTGTCTTTTTTTTTTATTTTTATTTATTTTTTTTAAATGTTTTTTAATGTTTTTTTTTTTTTTTTTTATTTTTTTTTTTGTTTTTTTATTTTTTTTTTATTTTTTTTTTCGTGCCACCATGCCTTTTCTACTTAAAACTAAACCCTAAACATAACGTCCCGATTGTACAGGAGTCGCCTATCCACGGTTCTTCGTCTGACGTGGTAGATTAACGGAACTGCCAATCTATCCTGTATCAGACCGCATTTGTCTAAAAAGAGGAATGCCTCTGGTGGAATGAACCCGCTCAAGCGTGCACGCTCAAAATACTCGTCGTTCGGATAAAACGCCCCGAAAATTAAATTGTTGGTCGAAGACATAGCTCTTGCAATGTGACCCCGAACGAGTTTTATCACGAAATTGTCAATTCTGTTGATTCGAGCCCCGTTGTATAGGACCTCGTTGGAATAGTAATGCACATAAGAAGATTCGGCTGTTCGATATAAGCCGGTACAGCGTCGTAAACAATGCCGCTCGAACACCCGAAACTTCTCCATCTGGGAAGGGGCAACGTTGAACCACACAGGACAACCATACACGATCATTGGCCGTATGAGGGCCATGTAGCAAATTACCTTCACTCTGGGGTCAAGCCGACTGCTAAAAAACAGCCGTTTCGTCAGAGCGAAGGCTCCTCTGGCCCTGGTCAGAGCAGCATTTATATGTCTGTCGAAATATAAATACTGATCTAACCAGATACCGAGGTACTTCACTACACTTTTGCTCGCTAATGGCTGCCCGTGAAGATCAACGATGACCATCTTGCGCCAATTCTTACACGTATCCCTCGTGGCCCCAGCCAACGGAGTCCGGAACAGAATTGTCTCTGACTTCTGGACATTTATTTTCAGTTTCCAGTCGTCGCAATATCGCTGAATCTTGTCGAAATCACGCTGCAAGAGAATTCTAATAACCTCAACCTTTCGGGCCGTTCTGTACGCAATTAGATCGTCGGCGTACGCAATTGCCTTTGTAAGACTACCTATCAGATCGCTGGTGTAAATGCTGAAGAGAATCGGCGAATTCACCGCTCCCTGTTGAAGACCATTTTTAATTGAGAATGTCGTGGTAGAAGTTACATTGCCACTCTTGACAACAAACTTTCTACCGTTAAGCATATCATAAAGTATATACAACAATGGCTTGTTTATTCCAAGCCTGCTCAGTTTTAGGTAAAGACCCTCTAACCATACGGTGTCAAAGGCCTTTTCCAAATCAACCAGAACAGCACCTGTGCATTGTTGTTTTGATTTATTCCATCGGATATCAGAAACGAGTTTAGACGCAGCATGAATTGTGTCATGACCCGCCTTGAACCCGAACTGTTTATCCGGAATTATTTTGTTGTCCGCAGCCCACTTAGTCAGAGCCCTATTAATGATCTTTTCATAAACTTTGCTGATGCTCGGAAGAAGACTTATCGACCGAAGATTTGACGGGTTAGAGTTGTCCTTTCCCTTTTTCGGGAGAGGATGAACCACAGCGGTCTTCCAATGCACTGGATAATATGCATTATTCAGTGCATTGTTGAAGAGCGTGGTGTAAATTTCAATTGCTTCCGTCGGTAAATGTCTTAGTACAACGTTGGATATACCATCGACACCTGCTGACTTTTTGTTTTTTATTGAGTTGAAGATGAGCTGAAGCTCAACCTTCGTCACTAACAAGGGACTTGGTCCCTTTTGATCGGCGATTATGGCATTTGCCAAGGAATCGTCATTGAACCGCATGAAACCGCGGTTCTCAGATCGACATTTTGTGATATCATTACGGAGGTAAAAGTGATTAAGTAGGGCTCTGTTTTCCAGGTCGTGGTTGGGGCGAATGCTAACATTCACCTTGTACACTTGCTGGAAAGCAGCTCCCACCGCCTCCACTTTTTCCTTCGGATCTTCAATTATGTAAAAGTCATCGTCAAAGATGGCTTCCTCTGGATCTATTTGCGCTGTCCTGAGTACGTTTCTGTTCTCTTCAGTTCTTTGGAGTTTAAGACACGGAAGGTCATTATCGTTTTTTTTCCTGAATATCTTGTTGATTTTGGGGAACATACTACTGTCACTCGAATTAACTGACCGAATCTTGCGGTCCCAGTACTTGTTAATTGATAGCATGTAGTTCTCCTTAATCAACAGATTGACATTTTTTATTGACGATTTCAGTGTCCTAACCTCCAAGTCGCGTGGGTCTGTAAGTCGTGCAAGTTTTTGAGTCTTGTCACTCTTGTGCCTACGTAGTGCGTCAATTGTCGCGTTTCTGTAAGCGTCCATTTGGTCCCGTTCTTTGTACTTTGGGATTGTCCGTTCCATCGTTCGTTTTATTGTTTCGTCCATCTGTTGTAAGTGTTGTTCAATTTCTGTATTTGTGAGGTTTCTGTTGTTTGGTGGGGCTATGTCACTCGAATGAAGTTCTGTCGCTAGGGCATTGGTGAAACGAGGCCACCGCATCTTACTGTAATTGTAAGAATGCGTTGGAACGTATTCCTCCAACTCCACGCGTTCGTTCGGAATCTGCATTACGGCAGCCAGTCCGCAGTGATCACTGTCGTACTCGACTGTCTGTAAGCAGTTTCGCGGGTGATTACCCACTTTGTCTCTAACTGTCAGTCTGGTGTCGTACAGCAAAAGGTCCAGAAAGGAGCCGCTTCTTGGATACGATGGCCTTTCAGTAGCCAGCAGGTCGACGCCATATTCAACGCTGTAAAGATTAATCAAATTAAAAAGATGATTACCTCTGGGATTACTAAGTTGATTTCCCCAATCTTCATGTTTTGCGTTCAAATCACCGGCCAAGATGAAATAGTTTTCTTCCAAGCTCAGTTTAAGTTCCCTAAAAACAATCTCGAGTTCTGATGCAAAGTAAGTAACCTGCGGAGTTCCAGCCGCATAAGCCGCAATCATATACATCCGCTTCCCTTGAGAGAGAGAGTTGCATACAACGCAAACTTCTAGCGTCTTGAGCTTTCGCAATTCATTGTTGTATATGACTTTATAATTAATGCCTTTTCGTATAAAGAGAGCGACAACGCTCCCTTGAGTGGAGTCGGGCCGGTCTCTTCTTACGATATTGTAATTTTTATGAGTCAATTTGTGTTTGTGGTTTAGCTTAGTTTCGCTAGCCATAAACACATCGGGACTGTAGTCTGTCAACAATTGGAACATATTGGCTCTTCGTTCAATCCTAATCAGTGAATTTACATTCACAGCTAGGACTTTTAGGCGCGTCTCCGGCAGCGCGCCCATTATTGTCTAAATTGCGCCAGGCCAGGCAACAAAGAGTAGAGATGATCTACCCTTTTGCCTTGCTCCTTTATCTGACTTTGCAGTTCTGTTAGTTGACATTGAATGCTCAACAACAAGGCTACAATGTCAGGCTGCACCCCTAGTGCCTTAGGCACAGGGGCCTTTGAGTCAACCGTTGGTGGAGCCTGTCTCGTGTTCTCATTCCCTGACACCATTTGGAAAATTTGGGATCCACGAATTTTTGTGTTGGTGCCTGTCGAACTGTTCGACTTTTTTCGGCTTTTTGGCTGGCCTGTTTCTGTTTCATTTGTTGGACCTTAGGGCAACCCCTATAGTTAGCCGGGTGCCCTTGGTTTCCACAAAGGACACACTTGAGCAGGGTCAAATCCTCAACCCGCTCATTCCCCAGCTCACATTCTCTTTCTTTGTGGGTTTCTCCGCACCTGACACAACGCAACTGCATATTGCAGTTGGCATTGGCATGGCCAAACCTCTGGCAGTTAGTACATTGTAAAATGCCGTCGTGCCTTTTTAATGTATCCCAGCGTGCAGTTTGATAGTCGAGAGATGTGATTTTCTTCACACTTTCAAAACTGCTTTGGGGCAATAATGTTACCAGGAACATTGGCAGCCTATAACCCCCTCGCCTGGACTTCACCGTAGTGAAAGGCTTGACCCCGATAAAATCGAGGTCGTCCGTGGCTTTTTGACGGAGCTCAGCTAAGAGCTCCTCCGGTTCCGTGCAGGAACTTATGCCCTTCAGAAGGACCGTCTTGAATTTTTCGCTCTTAGGCGTGTAGCTGAAGAACTCAGCGGTGGCCTGTTTGAGCACTTCTTTAAGTAATTTGTATTCGGCCAGTGAGAAGCACTGTACCGAATACCGCTTTTCTTTTTCATTTAGAATATTAGGACCCGGTAGGTCCTAATTGGTGGCACCTTCTCCTTCTTGGGCTTTGGTTGTTTCTGGTGTTGCTGCTGTTGTTGCTGCTTCTGCTGCTGTTGTTGCTGCTTCTGCTGCTGTTGTTGCTGCTTCTGCTGCTGCTGTTTCGGCTACTGTTGTTGCTGCTGCATTGCTTTAGTTGAGGTCGATGATCCCTCAACATTTGGGCCTGTGACTGCTGCTGGCTTCTTTTTATTTTGCTCCGCTCCTGTGTTTTTGGGAGCGGGCTTATGTTGTGGTTGTTTTTGCTGCTGTAGTTGTTGTTACTGTTGTTTTTGCGTTGCCTCTCCCTTTCGGCTCGCCTTTTGTTTGAGTCTTAGTGCAGTGAGGAGGGGCTCGATTTCCTCTTTCAGGTTGTTGAGGCTTTGCTCGAACTGGCTGATGGCTGCCTGTTTGGTTTGCAGGGCCTGCACCAGTTCGGTTTCATCTTGGAGGTCCGCCATTACCTCCAAAGCCTTCGTTGGCGGTGGGACTGGCTCTGGCTCCGATAGGATTAAATCCATGTTCGGAGTCCTGAAGAGCCCCTCTCCAATTTCGGATACATATTCAATTTTATCCGACTCGGCGAAGTCGGAAAACTCGCTCTCAGTGGTAATTTCTCCTCTACCACACTCCATTTCCTTCCGCATGTCCCGCCGCTTAGCAGAGTTGGCCCTCTCCACTTTTTTGGGGCTATGCTTCTTTATCTTTCTTTTTTTGTTGTTTGTGGCCTTCATCCACTGGTCTAATAATTGCTTTTTTTCATAATAGAGAAATTGTAGATTTTATCAGTTGGGAGGGAAAAGAAATGGAGAAGGAGAAAAGAGCAGGGGTATCGAAAGATACCTCTGCCAACATATCAGGCGATGTTGCGGTGGTGCCAGCAGCGATACCAAAAACAACCGCAACAAATCAATACATTATTTTTTCTTAGTGCTGTGTATAGAATTACTTACGATAGAAAATCCAATAGGCGTTTTTAGGTATGGGTTTCAGCGGTTCGTTGGCCACTGTATCTTTTATCAATTTTTAAACACAAGCGGATTTTGTGTGCAATTTTGAGTCATATTCGCCAACTGGGAAGTTCCATAAAAATCATCTTATCTCTCAGTAAGGACTAAGAGTAGAAAATTAATATTTTCTGGTTCTTAACTAATTCATGAAATGAAAACAACATTCTCTCGAAGAAATGGTCAATTTGTCAGAAGGAATAAGGTGCAGCATCAAATAATATACAATATTGGTTGTTGCTGATGGAAGTCTAAACGAGCTTATTATAAAAACACTTTGTTATACATTTATAAGTTTTAAGATAACATTCGTGTTTAACCCTTTTTTTTATTAAATGGGTGGCAATGACAAATAGCGCATTATGTTTCATAGATAACAGATTCCTTGTTTTTTTGTTTTAAATAATAAGAAGTCTATAAAATATATGTACCTCATTATCACTGTTTCCATTATTGTGGTTGAGCATTAATAATTTAAATAAGCATTTGTCTTCTATTTACTATCATGATCAGAACGCATTTTTGTTTTATATTTCAAACTTCAGAGCCACACCCAAAGGCACGCGACTCAGGTTAATAACATTTAAAACAATCATTTTCAGGGCTGTGTATTTTATTACCAAAATGATTATTATTATGATAACATTTTAACACCTTGTAGCCACATATTATCAAAGAATCCATAAGCCTAATATGGTAGGTATGGGTATTTATGGATTTTGATTTTGAGTTGGGTTTGAATTGAAGACATAAAAATGTGTAAATATAAACACTCAACCTTTTCTTGAAGAGATAACTAAACTACGAACTAAAAACAAGATTGACTACCATTTATCTAAAAGTATCCTATCCTGGAATGATTTTCTTTTTGACAGTTGTATAATTATTTTTAAATTTTGTATCCATATACTATTTGATGTTTTAAGACATTAAAGATTACTAATTTGAGCTTTTGGATTCACTTCAAATTGTAAATTTATTGCTTATTTTTTTAGAAATGAAGTTAGTTTAGTTCATTAATTCAGTAAAATCGCTATGAATGTAATGAGAAAATATGGAATGACTTTAGATACAAATAAATTTGTAGTTTTTTATGTTGTTAGTCTGCAATTTTTAAAATAGCGAGACCTGTGGTCAAGTTAGAAGAGTGAGGAATTAACATTTGAGAGCTTAGTCCAATATTTGCACGATAACAAGCTAAAATTCTTCTTTTTAAACGAATATAATTCCACTTTGTTGTTTTTCAATATAAATGTTATAAAATGTTTTTATTCTTTTAGTAGTTTTATTCAACCATCTCAAATTGCATTAAATACACAAAATTTAAACAGCAACTCTAACTTAGAAGTATCTTACTTCATTTTAAATGTGATTTAGTTTGAGGTCGCATTAAGACCTGGTAGAAACAGATACATTGATAACCACCTTTTTTTTATATTTATGTTATCCCGACATCATAACATATTTAAACACATAAAGGACAATACGACTGATGTAACTGTTGATGAAAATTGAAACAAAGTAAATACTTGCACGTTTTTAAACTCCTTATATTAATCATTTTGACAAGTCTCTTTCTGGGCACTTTGTATACCTACCGGCTCCCTTGTAGTGATTGGTTTTTCTAAAGTTATTTATCTCCCTTTTTTAGCTTTACAAATTCTTGAAGACAACTTCTTGTGAATAAGCACATCATTCACTATTGTTTTTTTTATCGGAGCCCAAACCTGGACAGAGTTTCAACTTCTCAGGAATTTGATGCTCTGTCTGCCTCCATACTAAGAATTGTCTACCTGTATCCTCACACTGAAATCGTTATTGCGGGCGATTTCATTGTTCACAATTCTTCGTGGTTTCGCCATTCGGGCCAGACAACGCACGAAGGAATGTGTGCTGAGATTTTTGCTGAGTTTAACCATCTTACTCAGCTTGTCAATGAGCCTACTCGTGTATCAGACGTTAACGGCCGAGCAGAAAATACACTTGACTTGTTTCTAACTTCTGATCCTGATAAGTACACAATCAGTGTATTGACGAATATGGGCACATAGGACCACAGTGTCATATCTGCTAATTTCTCGTCCAGTTAAAGAAAGAGCTCCAAAGAGAACCGTTTGACAGTACGAGAAAGCCAACTGGAACGGTCTCAATAATTTCTTCAGGATCCTTAACTGGTCGCTATGCTTTCTCGGTAGCGACGTAGACTCCAGTGCAGATATGATTTCTAGTATGATTCATCTCGGAATGGAAACGTTTATCACGAATAGGGTTAAAACTATTAAACCCAAGGTTAAATCATGGTTCGATTCGAGCTGCAAAGAGGTCATCAAGAAGAAAGAGGTGAGCTTCCGGTGTTTTAAAGCCAACCCAACTGAGGAAAACCGGAAAAAGTTTAAGCAAGCCAGGAAGTCCTTCGAAGGACCAAATTTTTACATGACCAACAATTACGGCGAAAAATACTGCAATGTCCCAAAGGCAGTACACATTTAGGGTCGTTTGTAAAAATCATGACGAATTCTTCCTCTTCCTCTTCCCTGGTTCCTACGCTTGTTGTCAATGACACTCTTTTAGTTAGCTTTATTGATAAAGCCAACTTATTTGCAAGGCAGTTAGTCGAAAATTCCACCTTACCAGATAGTGTTATGACTTACCCACCAATCTTCTTTCGTACTCGAACTGTGGCGAAAGTTCTTAAAGATCCCAACATTCATAAATCCGCTGGCCCAGTTAGTTTCCCCGCTATTAGTCTGAAGAGGTGTTCTTCCATACTAGCAAAACCATTGCGTAAGCTTCCATCCATCCTATTCTTCTGGACTCGTTCCGAGTAGTTGGAAAACTACATTTGTTCAGCCAATCCCAAAAAAGGCGAATCTTTTTCTCCCAAAAATTACAGACCGATAGCACTAACGTCCCTTCTTTCTGAGGTCATAGAAACGCTGATTAATTATTAGCCTAAAAATATCTTGAGGAACGTAAGCTTCTTAATGACCGGCAATACGGCTTTCGTAGAAATAGGTATACTGGTGATCTCATGGTTCCTTTCACCGAACAGTGGAACAAATCCTTACATCGTTTTGGAGAAAGTAAGATTATTGCACTTGAAAGTTCAAAGGCATTTGATAAAGTCTGGCATCTTGGTCTCTTATCGAAAATGTGTGCTTTCGGTATCTACGAATCTCTTCTCCGTTAGATTATAAATTTTCTTTCGAAGCGTTCAATACAAGTTGTTTTGGACGGATTCAAGTCTCAAACTCATAAAATAAATGCTGGTGTGCCTCAGGGCTCCGTTTTGTCTCCGATCCTCTTTCTCATATTTATAAATGATCTTCTGTCTGCTACTTCTAATCCAATAGATTGTTTCGCTAACAATAGCACTCTTAGCTTTTTATATTCTTTTCCAGACTCACAACCCTCCTCTTCGGATTAGGAACTGCAACGGAAAAAGCATGATTAGCTCATTAAATTCCGACCTACACAGCATTGTACAATGGGGAATAAAAAATCGTCTGGAATTTAATGCTTCGAAAACGCAATGATGTTTTGTATCGTTAAAACGAAACTATTTTATTCCTAAAATTTGACTAACTTAAATTCTTATTCCAGAATTTTAGCTCAAAGAGAGTTGTAACTTTTATATAAAATAAAAGTTCTGCGGTAAATTACTACGGCAAACGAAAATATATTTTGCATTTAAGCTATAAAGTAGCGAAGAAGTTCGTTCTCGTGTGCAATTGTGCAAAATATTTTGCAAAACTGATCTTCTAAAGATCGTGAACTCATTAAGTTAAGATTTCTGGTTTAGCCAGAAAGTTGCAATAAACTTAGTTTATTGCGGAATCCGAACTATTCAAAATATGCAGTGGAATTTTGCAAGTTCTCTTTTTATAGCAGTTGTGGTACAGCCAGCCATAAACATACACAAAACTATTTTCCCTTAAGAAATATCTGCATTTATGCCCTCAGCTGAATTGACTACAGACGATATATCAATAGCTTTTGAGTGAGATATATAAGTCTGCTAAGTGAAACTTTGATTGAAGAAATCTAATTAAACAAAATCTAACTCCTCGCCATTTCTGAAATATACTTATAAAACTAAATGTAGCAAATTCTTCTATAATTTCCCCTGATTTAAATACCTCCTATTAAGTGTGGCTTGAAATTATGAGATTTTAGCTGATCCAACACAGATATGAAGGATGGGATTTTGATCACCCATCCCTTAACAAACGAAAGCTATCAATAAATCATTGAAGAAGAAGCTCCTGAGCTATATAAATTGAAATATCATTCGACTCATTTAGGTATTGGGAGTAATATATTTACATGTAATTCGATGTTGTAGAACGTAACGGTATCATTTCAAGGATCTTTTGATCTTGCAGCAGTTAAGCGACCTAACATTCTACGTACAGATCCGAAGTTTGTTGTCCTTATTTTGTTTGCGTGGGTGAATCCGTCCGTATCCGAGGCTTGTTGGTGCTTCGCAACTATGAAAGCTTTTACGTGGCCAGGAAGTCACCCCGATGGCACAACCCCCAACCTGGAGGGCCAGATCGTTAGTATAAGAAGCCCTATAAGGTGTTCACTAAGTAGTTCAACCTTACTGGAACTGTAGATGCCACCGTTGCGTTGATTTCATCTCGAGAATTCCTCCGCTTCCGTCTGGATAAGGAGAGGTACCTAAGTGGAAACACCTCCCCCCCTCGTTTGCTGCCCCCAACAACTTTCCACTGGGGTTAGAACACAATCTTCAGTTGAGGTACTAGGCACCCGATGTTCACCGCGGGGAGGTGAGAGTAGGAGTTGACAAACAGAGGTGGTTTTTTTAGAAAAACCAGTGGACGCTTGTGCCCTCTTGAATGCACATGTCTACCATTTGAACTCAAATATTGCTTAAAGAATTCGAGAGCAAATCAAGAACAATTTTCAAAATTACTAAAATAAATAATTAAAATAAACCTTTTTTATATATTTATTAAGACTAGGAAAGAAAGAGATAAAAATAAATACAAACAGGTAATTCAGGACACTCAAAACAAAAAAAAAACTTAAAAATAAAATTAAAAAAAAAAAAATTAAATTCAGTCATTATTATCACTTGAGAATTATTGTATTGACTTTTTTTGCACTTCAGTGCTTTCTCTCTGTCTTTTTTAGAACAGCTTAGAAGCTTAGAAAGTAGCTGATTTTTTTCGTAGTCATTTCGTTTTTTGTGTTCAATTTTTTCTTTTGCCAAGGTATACTTTTTTCCTTCAAGTCATAACTACACAAAATCCTAAAATTTGGCTTACTTAAATCACTTTTCCAAAATTTCAGCTCATAGAGAATTCTATACGAAACTATACTCTGGATTTAAGCCATCAAGTAGTGCTTGAAGAACTTCGTTCTCGTATGCAATTGCCAAATATATTGCAAAACTGATTTTCTAGATCGCGAACGAATTGAACGAAGTGGTGATGCTAGAAGCTTGCAGTAATCTAACTGCTTGAAGCTTGTAAAAACTAAGTTCACTGTGGAATCCGAATTATTAAAAATTAACAATGGGATTTCGCAACCACAAACATACTCAAAACCCTTTTT
>NW_026605141.1:0-41238 GCF_945859685.1 Eupeodes corollae
TTTTGGAGCATCCTGAAGGATTTTTGATGTTCTAGACGAAAATCAAATCACACCCAAAACCATCACCTGATCCTTCCCAACCCCCAAAATCGATCAAGGGTTCAAAATAGATACTTGACTTGTACTAGAAAAAGATACTCCTAATCAAGATCTATCATTATAGATATAGATGAGTCATCTTGGAGCATCCTGAAGGATTTTTGATGTTCTAGACGAAAATCAAATCACACCCAAAACCATCACCTGATCCTTCCCAACCCCCAAAATCGATCAAGGGTTCAAAATAGATACTTGACTTGTACTAGAAAAAGATACTCCTAATCAAGATCTATCATTATAGATATAGATGAGTCATTTTGGAGCATCCTGAAGGATTTTTGATGTTCTAGACGAAAATCAAATCACACCCAAAACCATCACCTGATCCTTCCCAACCCCCAAAATCGATCAAGGGTTCAAAATAGATACTTGACTTGTACTAGAAAAAGATACTCCTAATCAAGATCTATCATTATAGATATAGATGAGTCATTTTGGAGCATCCTGAAGGATTTTTGATGTTCTAGACGAAAATCGAATCACACCCAAAACCATCACCTGATCCTTCCCAACCCCCAAAATCGATCAAGGGTTCAAAATAGATACTTGACTTGTACTAGAAAAAGATACTCCTAATCAAGATCTATCATTATAGATATAGATTAGTCATTTTGGAGCATCCTGAAGGATTTTTGATGTTCTAGACGAAAATCAAATCACACCCAAAACCATCACCTGATCCTTCCCAACCCCCAAAATCGATCAAGGGTTCAAAATAGATACTTGACTTGTACTAGAAAAAGATACTCCTAATCAAGATCTATCATTATAGATATAGATGAGTCATTTTGGAGCATCCTGAAGGATTTTTGATGTTCTAGACGAAAATCAAATCACACCCGAAACCATAACCTGATCCTTCCCAACCCCCAAAACTACTACTAGTACTAGAAAAAGATACTCCTAATCAAGATCTATCATTATAGATATAGGTGAGTCATTTTGGAGCATCCTGAAGGATTTTTGATGTTCTAGACGAAAATCAAATCACACCCAAAACCATCACCTGATCCTTCCCAACCCCAAAAATTGATCAAGGGTTCAAAATAGATACTTGACTTGTACTAGAAAAAGATACTCCTAATCAAGATCTATCATTATAGATATAGATGAGTCATTTTGGAGCATCCTGAAGGATTTTTGATGTTCTAGACGAAAATCAAATCACACCCGAAACCATAACCTGATCCTTCCCAACCCCCAAAACTACTACTAGTACTAGAAAAAGATACTCCTAATCAAGATCTATCATTATAGATATAGGTGAGTCATTTTGGAGCATCCTGAAGGATTTTTGATGTTCTAGACGAAAATCAAATCACACCCAAAACCATCACCTGATCCTTCCCAACCCCAAAAATTGATCAAGGGTTCAAAATAGATACTTGACTTGTACTAGAAAAAGATACTCCTAATCAAGATCTTTCATTATAGATATAGATGAGTCATTTTGGAGCATCCAGAAGGATTTTTGATGTTCTAGACGAAAATCAAATCACACCCAAAACCATCACCTGATCCTTCCCAACTCCCAAAATCGATCATGGGTTCAAAATAGATACTTGACTTGTACTAGAAAAAGATACTCCTAATCAAGATCTATCATTATAGATATAGATGAGTCATTTTGGAGCATCCTGAAGGATTTTTGATGTTCTAGACGAAAATCAAATCACCAAAACCATCACCTGATCCTTCCCAACCCCCAAAATCGATCAAGGGTTCAAAATAGATACTTGACACTAGAAAAAGATACTCCTAATCAAGATCTATCATTATAGATATAGATGAGTCATTTTGGAGCATCCTGAAGGGTTTTTGATGTTCTAGACGAAAATCAAATCACACCCAAAACCATCACCTGATCCTTCCCAACCCCCAAAATCGATCAAGGGTTCAAAATAGATACTTGACTTGTACTAGGAAAAGATACTCCTAATTAAGATCTATCATTATAGATATAGATGAGTCATTTTGGAGCATCCTGAAGGATTTTTGATGTTCTAGACGAAAATCAAATCACACCCAAAACCATCACCTGATCCTTCCCAACCCCCAAAATCCATCAAGGGTTCAAAATAGATACTTGACTTGAACTAGAAAAAGATACTCCTAATCAAGATCTATCATTATAGATATAGATGAGTCATTTTGGAGCATCCTGAAGGATTTTTGATGTTCTAGACGAAAATCAAATCACACCCCAAACCATCACCTGATCCTTCCCAACCCCCAAAATCGATCAAGGGTTCAAAATAGATACTTGACTTGTACTAGAAAAAGATACTCCTAATCAAGATCTATCATTATAGATATAGATGAGTCATTTTGGAGCATCCTGAAGGATTTTTGATGTTCTAGACGAAAATCAAATCACACCCAAAACCATCACCTGATCCTTCCCAACCCCCAAAATCGATCAAGGGTTCAAAATAGATACTTGACTTGTACTAGAAAAAGATACTCCTAATCAAGATCTATCATTATAGATATAGATGAGTCATTTTGGAGCATCCTGAAGGATTTTTGATGTTCTAGACGAAAATCGAATCACACCCAAAACCATCACCTGATCCTTCCCAACCCCCAAAATTGATCAAGGGTTCAAAATAGATACTTGACTTGTACTACAAAAAGATACTCCTAATCAAGATCTATCATTATAGATATAGATGAGTCATTTTGGAGCATCCTGAAGGATTTTTGATGTTCTAGACGAAAATCAAATCACACCCAAAACCATCACCTGATCCTTCCCAACCCCCAAAATCGATCAAGGGTTCAAAATAGATACTTGACTTGTACTAGAAAAAGATACTCCTAATCAAGATCTATCATTATAGATATGGATAAGTCATTTTGGAGCATCCTGAAGGATTTTTGATGTTCTAGACGAAAATCAAATCACACCCAAAACCATCACCTGATCCTTCCCAACCCCCAAAACTACTACTAGTACTAGAAAAAGATACTCCTAATCAAGATCTATCATTATAGATATAGATGAGTCATTTTGGAGCATCCTGAAGGATTTTTGATGTTCTAGACGAAAATCAAATCACACCCAAAACCATCACCTGATCCTTCCCAACCCCCAAAATCGATCAAGGGTTCAAAATAGATACTTGACTTGTACTAGAAAAAGATACTCCTAATCAAGATCTATCATTATAGATATAGATGAGTCATTTCGGAGCATCCTGAAGGATTTTTGATGTTCTAGACGAAAATCGAATCACACCCAAAACCATCACCTGATCCTTCCCAACCCCCAAAATCGATCAAGGGTTCAAAATAGATACTTGACTTGTACTAGAAAAAGATACTCCTAATCAAGATCTATCATTATAGATTTAGATGAGTCATTTTGGAGCATCCTGAAGGATTTTTGATGTTCTAGACGAAAATCAAATCACACCCAAAACCATCACCTGATCCTTCCCAACCCCCAAAATCGATCAAGGGTTCAAAATAGATACTTGACTTGTACTAGAAAAAGATACTCCTAATCAAGATCTATCATTATAGATATGGATAAGTCATTTTGGAGTATCCTGAAGGATTTTTGATGTTCTAGACGAAAATCAAATCACACCCAAAACCATCACCTGATCCTTCCCAACCCCCAAAATCGATCAAGGGTTCAAAATAGATACTTGACTTGTACTAGAAAAAGATACTCCTAATCAAGATCTATCATTATAGATATAGATGAGTCATTTTGGAGCATCCTGAAGGATTTTTGATGTTCTAGACGAAAATCGAATCACACCCAAAACCATCACCTGATCCTTCCCAACCCCCAAAATCGATCAAGGGTTCAAAATAGATACTTGACTTGCACTAGAAAAAGATACTCCTAATCAAGATCTATCATTATAGATATAGATGAGTCATTTTGGAGCATCCTGAAGGATTTTTGATGTTCTAGACGAAAATCAAATCACACCCAAAACCATCACCTGATCCTTCCCAACCCCCAAAATCGATCAAGGGTTCAAAATAGATACTTGACTTGTACTAGAAAAAGATACTCCTAATCAAGATCTATCATTATAGATATGGATAAGTCATTTTGGAGCATCCTGAAGGATTTTTGATGTTCTAGACGAAAATCAAATCACACCCAAAACCATAACCTGATCCTTCCCAACCCCCAAAACTACTACTAGTACTAGAAAAAGATACTCCTAATCAAGATCTATCATTATAGATATAGATGAGTCATTTTGGAGCATCCTGAAGGATTTTTGATGTTCTAGACGAAAATCAAATCACACCCAAAACCATCACCTGATCCTTCCCAACCCCTAAAATCGATCAAGGGTTCAAAATAGATACTTGACTTGTACTAGAAAAAGATACTCCTAATCAAGATCTATCATCATAGATATAGATGAGTCATTTTGGAGCATCCTGAAGGATTTTTGATGTTCTAGACGAAAATCGAATCACACCCAAATCCGTCACCTGATCCTTCCCAACCCCCAAAATCGATCAAGGGTTCAAAATAGATACTTGACTTGTACTAGAAAAAGATACTCCTAATCAAGATCTATCATTATAGATATAGATGAGTCATTTTGGAGCATCCTGAAGGATTTTTTATGTTCTAGACGAAAATCAAATCACACCCAAAACCATCACCTGATCCTTCCCAACCCCCAAAATCGATCAAGGGTTCAAAATAGATACTTGACTTGTACTAGAAAAAGATACTCCTAATCAAGATCTATCATTATAGATATGGATAAGTCATTTTGGAGCATCCTGAAGGATTTTTGATGTTCTAGACGAAAATCAAATCACACCCAAAACCATCACCTGATCCTTCCCAACCCCCAAAATCGATCAAGGGTTCAAAATAGATACTTGACTTGTACTAGAAAAAGATACTCCTAATCAAGATCTATCATTATAGATATAGATGAGTCATTTTGGAGCATCCTGAAGGATTTTTGATGTTCTAGACGAAAATCGAATCACACCCAAAACCATCACCTGATCCTTCCCAACCCCCAAAATCGATCAAGGGTTCAAAATAGATACTTGACTTGTACTAGAAAAAGATACTCCTAATCAAGATCTATCATTATAGATATAGATGAGTCATTTTGGAGCATCCTGAAGGATTTTTGATGTTCTAGACGAAAATCAAATCACACCCAAAACCATCACCTGATCCTTCCCAACCCCCAAAACTACTACTAGTACTAGAAAAAGATACTCCTAATCAAGATCTATCATTATAGATATAGATGAGTCATTTTGGAGCATCCTGAAGGATTTTTGATGTTCTAGACGAAAATCAAATCACACCCAAAACCATCACCTGATCCTTCCCAACCCCCAAAATCGATCAAGGGTTCAAAATAGATACTTGACTTGTACTAGAAAAAGATACTCCTAATCAAGATCTATCATCATAGATATAGATGAGTCATTTTGGAGCATCCTGAAGGATTTTTGATGTTCTAGACGAAAATCGAATCACACCCAAAACCATCACCTGATCCTTCCCAACCCCCAAAATCGATCAAGGGTTCAAAAAAGATACTTGACTTGTACTAGAAAAAGATACTCCTAATCAAGATCTATCATTATTGATTTAGATGAGTCATTTTGGAGCATCCTGAAGGATTTTTGATGTTCTAGACGAAAATCAAATCACACCCAAAACCATCACCTGATCCTTCCCAACCCCCAAAATCGATCAAGGGTTCAAAATAGATACTTGACTTGTACTAGAAAAAATTATCCTAATCAAGATCTATCATTATAGATATGGATAAGTCATTTTGGAGCATCCTGAAGGATTTTTGATGTTCTAGACGAAAATCAAATCACACCCAAAACCATAACCTGATCCTTCCCAACCCCCAAAACTACTACTAGTACTAGAAAAAGATACTCCTAATCAAGATCTATCATTTTAGATATAGATGAGTCATTTTGGAGCATCCTGAAGGATTTTTGATGTTCTAGACGAAAATCAAATCACACCCAAAACCATCACCTGATCCTTCCCAACCCCCAAAATCGATCAAGGGTTCAAAATAGATACTTGACTTGTACTAGAAAAAGATACTCTTAATCAAGATCTATCATTATAGATATAGATGAGTCATTTTGGAGCATCCTGAAGGATTTTTGATGTTCTAGACGAAAATCAAATCACACCCAAAACCATCACCTGATCCTTCCCAACCCCCAAAATCGATCAAGGGTTCAAAATAGATACTTGACTTGTACTAGAAAAAGATACTCCTAATCAAGATCTATCATTATAGATATAGATGAGTCATTTTGGAGCATCCTGAAGGATTTTTGATGTTCTAGACGAAAATCAAATCACACCCAAAACCATCACCTGATCCTTCCCAACCCCCAAAATCGATCAAGTGTTCAAAATAGATACTTGACTTGTACTAGAAAAAGATACTCCTAATCAAGATCTATCATTATAGATATAGATGAGTCATTTTGGAGCATCCTGAAGGATTTTTGATGTTCTAGACGAAAATCAAATCACACCCAAAACCATCACCTGATCCTTCCCAACCCCCAAAATCGATCAAGGTTTCAAAATAGATACTTGACTTGTACTAGAAAAAGATACTCCTAATCAAGATCTATCATTATAGATATAGATGAGTCATTTTGGAGCATCTTGAAGGATTTTTGATGTTCTAGACAAAAATCAAATCACACCCAAAACCATCACCTGATCCTTCCCAACCCCCAAAATCGATCAAGGGTTCAAAATAGATACTTGACTTGTACTAGAAAAAGATACTCCTAATCAAGATCTATCATTATAGATATAGATGAGTCATTTTGGAGCATCCTGAAGGATTTTTGATGTTCTAGACGAAAATCAAATCACACCCAAAACCATCACCTGATCCTTCCCAACCCCCAAAATCGATCAAGGGTTCAAAATAGATACTTGACTTGTACTAAAAAAAGATACTCCTAATCAAGATCTATTATTATAGATATAGATGAGTCATTTTGGAGCATCCTGAAGGATTTTTGATGTTCTAGACGAAAATCGAATCACACCCAAAACCATCACCTGATCCTTCCCAACCCCCAAAATCGATCAAGGGTTCAAAATAGATACTTGACTTGTACTAGAAAAAGATACTCCTAATCAAGATCTATCATTATAGATATAGATGAGTCATTTTGGAGCATCCTGAAGGATTTTTGATGTTCTAGACGAAAATCAAATCACACCCAAAACCATCACCTGATCCTTCCCAACCCCCAAAATCGATCAAGGGTTCAAAATAGATACTTGACTTGTACTAGAAAAAGATACTCCTAATCAAGATCTATCATTATAGATATGTATAAGTCATTTTGGAGCATCCTGAAGGATTTTTGATGTTCTAGACGAAAATCGAATCACACCCAAAACCATAACCTGATCCTTCCCAACCCACAAAACTACTACTAGTACTAGAAAAAGATACTCCTAATCAAGATCTATCATTATAGATATAGATCAGTCATTTTGGAGCATCCTGAAGGATTTTTTATGTTCTAGACGAAAATCAAATCACACCCAAAACCATCACCTGATTCTTCCCAACCCCCAAAATCGATCAAGGGTTCAAAATAGATACTTGACTTGTACTAGAAAAAGATACTCCTAATCAAGATCTATCATTATAGATATAGATTAGTCATTTTGGAGCATCCTGAAGGATTTTTGATGTTCTAGACGAAAATCAAATCACACCCAAAACCATCACCTGATCCTTCCCAACCCCCAAAATCGATCAAGGGTTCAAAATAGATACTTGACTTGTACTAGAAAAAGATACTCCTAATCAAGATCTATCATTATAGATATAGATGAGTCATTTTGGAGCATCCTGAAGGATTTTTGATGTTCTAGACGAAAATCAAATCACACCCAAAACCATCACCTGATCCTTCCCAACCCCCAAAACTACTACTAGTACTAGAAAAAGATACTCCTAATCAAGATCTATCATTATAGATATAGATGAGTCATTTTGGAGCATCCTGAAGGATTTTTGATGTTCTAGACGAAAATCAAATCACACCCAAAACCATCACCTGATCCTTCCCAACCCCCAAAATCGATCAAGGGTTCAAAATAGATACTTGACTTGTACTAGAAAAAGATACTCCTAATCAAGATCTATCATTATAGATATAGATGAGTCATTTTGGAGCATCCTGAAGGATTTCTGATGTTCTAGACGAAAATCAAATCACACCCAAAACCATCACCTGATCCTTCCCAACCCCCAAAATCGATCAAGTGTTCAAAATAGATACTTGACTTGTACTAGAAAAAGATACTCCTAATCAAGATCTATCATTATAGATATAGATTAGTCATTTTGGAGCATCCTGAAGGATTTTTGATGTTCTAGACGAAAATCAAATCACACCCAAAACCATCACCTGATCCTTCCCAACCCCCAAAATCGATCAAGGGTTCAAAATAGATACTTGACTTGTACTAGAAAAAGATACTCCTAATCAAGATCTATCATTATAGATATGGATAAGTCATTTTGGAGCATCCTGAAGGATTTTTGATGTTCTAGACGAAAATCAAATCACACCCAAAACCATAACCTGATCCTTCCCAACCCCCAAAACTACTACAAGTACTAGAAAAAGATACTCCTAATCAAGATCTATCATTATAGATATAGATGAGTCATTTTGGAGCATCCTGAAGGATTTTTGATGTTCTAGACGAAAATCAAATCACACCCAAAACCATCACCTGATCCTTCCCAACCCCCAAAATCGATCAAGGGTTCAAAATAGATACTTGACTTGTACTAGAAAAAGATACTCCTAATCAAGATCTATCATTATAGATATAGATGAGTCATTTTGGAGCATCCTGAAGGATTTTTGATGTTCTAGACGAAAATCAAATCACACCCAAAACCATCACCTGATCCTTCCCAACCCCCAAAATCGATCAAGTGTTCAAAATAGATACTTGACTTGTACTAGAAAAAGATACTCCTAATCAAGATCTATCATTATAGATATAGATGAGTCATTTTGGAGCATCCTGAAGGATTTTTGATGTTGTAGACGAAAATCAAATCACACCCGAAACCATCACCTGATCCTTCCCAACCCCCAAAATCGATCAAGGGTTCAAAATAGATACTTGACTTGTACTAGAAAAAGATACTCCTAATCAAGATCTATCATTATAGATATAGATGAGTCATTTTGGAGCATCTTGAAGGATTTTTGATGTTCTAGACAAAAATCAAATCACACCCAAAACCATCACCTGATCCTTCCCAACCCCCAAAATCGATCAAGGGTTCAAAATAGATACTTGACTTGTACTAGAAAAAGATACTCCTAATCAAGATCTATCATTATAGATATAGATGAGTCATTTTGGAGCATCCTGAAGGATTTTTGATGTTCTAGACGAAAATCAAATCACACCCAAAACCATCACCTGATCCTTCCCAACCCCCAAAATCGATCAAGGTTTCAAAATAGATACTTGACTTGTACTAGAAAAAGATACTCCTAATCAAGATCTATCATTATAGATATAGATGAGTCATTTTGGAGCATCTTGAAGGATTTTTGATGTTCTAGACAAAAATCAAATCACACCCAAAACCATCACCTGATCCTTCCCAACCCCCAAAATCGATCAAGGGTTCAAAATAGATACTTGACTTGTACTAGAAAAAGATACTCCTAATCAAGATCTATCATTATAGATATAGATGAGTCATTTTGGAGCATCCTGAAGGATTTTTGATGTTCTAGACGAAAATCAAATCACACCCAAAACCATCACCTGATCCTTCCCAACCCCCAAAATCGATCAAGGGTTCAAAATAGATACTTGACTTGTACTAAAAAAAGATACTCCTAATCAAGATCTATTATTATAGATATAGATGAGTCATTTTGGAGCATCCTGAAGGATTTTTGATGTTCTAGACGAAAATCGAATCACACCCAAAACCATCACCTGATCCTTCCCAACCCCCAAAATCGATCAAGGGTTCAAAATAGATACTTGACTTGTACTAGAAAAAGATACTCCTAATCAAGATCTATCATTATAGATATAGATGAGTCATTTTGGAGCATCCTGAAGGATTTTTGATGTTCTAGACGAAAATCAAATCACACCCAAAACCATCACCTGATCCTTCCCAACCCCCAAAATCGATCAAGGGTTCAAAATAGATACTTGACTTGTACTAGAAAAAGATACTCCTAATCAAGATCTATCATTATAGATATGGATAAGTCATTTTGGAGCATCCTGAAGGATTTTTGATGTTCTAGACGAAAATCGAATCACACCCAAAACCATAACCTGATCCTTCCCAACCCACAAAACTACTACTAGTACTAGAAAAAGATACTCCTAATCAAGATCTATCATTATAGATATAGATCAGTCATTTTGGAGCATCCTGAAGGATTTTTTATGTTCTAGACGAAAATCAAATCACACCCAAAACCATCACCTGATTCTTCCCAACCCCCAAAATCGATCAAGGGTTCAAAATAGATACTTGACTTGTACTAGAAAAAGATACTCCTAATCAAGATCTATCATTATAGATATAGATTAGTCATTTTGGAGCATCCTGAAGGATTTTTGATGTTCTAGACGAAAATCAAATCACACCCAAAACCATCACCTGATCCTTCCCAACCCCCAAAATCGATCAAGGGTTCAAAATAGATACTTGACTTGTACTAGAAAAAGATACTCCTAATCAAGATCTATCATTATAGATATGGATAAGTCATTTTGGAGCATCCTGAAGGATTTTTGATGTTCTAGACGAAAATCAAATCACACCCAAAACCATAACCTGATCCTTCCCAACCCCCAAAACTACTACTAGTACTAGAAAAAGATACTCCTAATCAAGATCTATCATTATAGATATAGATGAGTCATTTTGGAGCATCCTGAAGGATTTTTGATGTTCTAGACGAAAATCAAATCACACCCAAAACCATCACCTGATCCTTCCCAACCCCCAAAATCGATCAAGGGTTCAAAATAGATACTTGACTTGTACTAGAAAAAGATACTCCTAATCAAGATCTATCATTATAGATATAGATGAGTCATTTTGGAGCATCCTGAAGGATTTCTGATGTTCTAGACGAAAATCAAATCACACCCAAAACCATCACCTGATCCTTCCCAACCCCCAAAATCGATCAAGTGTTCAAAATAGATACTTGACTTGTACTAGAAAAAGATACTCCTAATCAAGATCTATCATTATAGATATAGATTAGTCATTTTGGAGCATCCTGAAGGATTTTTGATGTTCTAGACGAAAATCAAATCACACCCAAAACCATCACCTGATCCTTCCCAACCCCCAAAATCGATCAAGGGTTCAAAATAGATACTTGACTTGTACTAGAAAAAGATACTCCTAATCAAGATCTATCATTATAGATATGGATAAGTCATTTTGGAGCATCCTGAAGGATTTTTGATGTTCTAGACGAAAATCAAATCACACCCAAAACCATAACCTGATCCTTCCCAACCCCCAAAACTACTACAAGTACTAGAAAAAGATACTCCTAATCAAGATCTATCATTATAGATATAGATGAGTCATTTTGGAGCATCCTGAAGGATTTTTGATGTTCTAGACGAAAATCAAATCACACCCAAAACCATCACCTGATCCTTCCCAACCCCCAAAATCGATCAAGGGTTCAAAATAGATACTTGACTTGTACTAGAAAAAGATACTCCTAATCAAGATCTATCATTATAGATATAGATGAGTCATTTTGGAGCATCCTGAAGGATTTTTGATGTTCTAGACGAAAATCAAATCACACCCAAAACCATCACCTGATCCTTCCCAACCCCCAAAATCGATCAAGTGTTCAAAATAGATACTTGACTTGTACTAGAAAAAGATACTCCTAATCAAGATCTATCATTATAGATATAGATGAGTCATTTTGGAGCATCCTGAAGGATTTTTGATGTTGTAGACGAAAATCAAATCACACCCGAAACCATCACCTGATCCTTCCCAACCCCCAAAATCGATCAAGGGTTCAAAATAGATACTTGACTTGTACTAGAAAAAGATACTCCTAATCAAGATCTATCATTATAGATATAGATGAGTCATTTTGGAGCATCTTGAAGGATTTTTGATGTTCTAGACAAAAATCAAATCACACCCAAAACCATCACCTGATCCTTCCCAACCCCCAAAATCGATCAAGGGTTCAAAATAGATACTTGACTTGTACTAGAAAAAGATACTCCTAATCAAGATCTATCATTATAGATATAGATGAGTCATTTTGGAGCATCCTGAAGGATTTTTGATGTTCTAGACGAAAATCAAATCACACCCAAAACCATCACCTGATTCTTCCCAACCCCCAAAATCGATCAAGGGTTCAAAATAGATACTTGACTTGTACTAGAAAAAGATACTCCTAATCAAGATCTATCATTATAGATATAGATTAGTCATTTTGGAGCATCCTGAAGGATTTTTGATGTTCTAGACGAAAATCAAATCACACCCAAAACCATCACCTGATCCTTCCCAACCCCCAAAATCGATCAAGGGTTCAAAATAGATACTTGACTTGTACTAGAAAAAGATACTCCTAATCAAGATCTATCATTATAGATATGGATAAGTCATTTTGGAGCATCCTGAAGGATTTTTGATGTTCTAGACGAAAATCGAATCACACCCAAAACCATAACCTGATCCTTCCCAACCCACAAAACTACTACTAGTACTAGAAAAAGATACTCCTAATCAAGATCTATCATTATAGATATAGATCAGTCATTTTGGAGCATCCTGAAGGATTTTTTATGTTCTAGACGAAAATCAAATCACACCCAAAACCATCACCTGATTCTTCCCAACCCCCAAAATCGATCAAGGGTTCAAAATAGATACTTGACTTGTACTAGAAAAAGATACTCCTAATCAAGATCTATCATTATAGATATAGATTAGTCATTTTGGAGCATCCTGAAGGATTTTTGATGTTCTAGACGAAAATCAAATCACACCCAAAACCATCACCTGATCCTTCCCAACCCCCAAAATCGATCAAGGGTTCAAAATAGATACTTGACTTGTACTAGAAAAAGATACTCCTAATCAAGATCTATCATTGTAGATATGGATAAGTCATTTTGGAGCATCCTGAAGGATTTTTGATGTTCTAGACGAAAATCAAATCACACCCAAAACCATAACCTGATCCTTCCCAACCCCCAAAACTACTACTAGTACTAGAAAAAGATACTCCTAATCAAGATCTATCATTATAGATATAGATGAGTCATTTTGGAGCATCCTGAAGGATTTTTGATGTTCTAGACGAAAATCAAATCACACCCAAAACCATCACCTGATCCTTCCCAACCCCCAAAATCGATCAAGGGTTCAAAATAGATACTTGACTTGTACTAGAAAAAGATACTCCTAATCAAGATCTATCATTATAGATATAGATGAGTCATTTTGGAGCATCCTGAAGGATTTCTGATGTTCTAGACGAAAATCAAATCACACCCAAAACCATCACCTGATCCTTCCCAACCCCCAAAATCGATCAAGTGTTCAAAATAGATACTTGACTTGTACTAGAAAAAGATACTCCTAATCAAGATCTATCATTATAGATATAGATTAGTCATTTTGGAGCATCCTGAAGGATTTTTGATGTTCTAGACGAAAATCAAATCACACCCAAAACCATCACCTGATCCTTCCCAACCCCCAAAATCGATCAAGGGTTCAAAATAGATACTTGACTTGTACTAGAAAAAGATACTCCTAATCAAGATCTATCATTATAGATATGGATAAGTCATTTTGGAGCATCCTGAAGGATTTTTGATGTTCTAGACGAAAATCAAATCACACCCAAAACCATAACCTGATCCTTCCCAACCCCCAAAACTACTACAAGTACTAGAAAAAGATACTCCTAATCAAGATCTATCATTATAGATATAGATGAGTCATTTTGGAGCATCCTGAAGGATTTTTGATGTTCTAGACGAAAATCAAATCACACCCAAAACCATCACCTGATCCTTCCCAACCCCCAAAATCGATCAAGGGTTCAAAATAGATACTTGACTTGTACTAGAAAAAGATACTCCTAATCAAGATCTATCATTATAGATATAGATGAGTCATTTTGGAGCATCCTGAAGGATTTTTGATGTTCTAGACGAAAATCAAATCACACCCAAAACCATCACCTGATCCTTCCCAACCCCCAAAATCGATCAAGTGTTCAAAATAGATACTTGACTTGTACTAGAAAAAGATACTCCTAATCAAGATCTATCATTATAGATATAGATGAGTCATTTTGGAGCATCCTGAAGGATTTTTGATGTTGTAGACGAAAATCAAATCACACCCGAAACCATCACCTGATCCTTCCCAACCCCCAAAATCGATCAAGGGTTCAAAATAGATACTTGACTTGTACTAGAAAAAGATACTCCTAATCAAGATCTATCATTATAGATATAGATGAGTCATTTTGGAGCATCTTGAAGGATTTTTGATGTTCTAGACAAAAATCAAATCACACCCAAAACCATCACCTGATCCTTCCCAACCCCCAAAATCGATCAAGGGTTCAAAATAGATACTTGACTTGTACTAGAAAAAGATACTCCTAATCAAGATCTATCATTATAGATATAGATGAGTCATTTTGGAGCATCCTGAAGGATTTTTGATGTTCTAGACGAAAATCAAATCACACCCAAAACCATCACCTGATCCTTCCCAACCCCCAAAATCGATCAAGGGTTCAAAATAGATACTTGACTTGTACTAGAAAAAGATACTCCTAATCAAGATCTATCATTATAGATATAGATGAGTCATTTTGGAGCATCCTGAAGGATTTTTCATGTTCTAGACGAAAATCAAATCACACCCAAAACCATCACCTGATCCTTCCCAACCCCCAAAATCGATCAAGGGTTCAAAATAGATACTTGACTTGTACTAAAAAAAGATACTCCTAATCAAGATCTA
This sequence comes from Eupeodes corollae, assembly GCF_945859685.1. Lineage (NCBI taxonomy): Eukaryota > Metazoa > Arthropoda > Insecta > Diptera > Syrphidae > Eupeodes > Eupeodes corollae. Next base: position 15,201 of record NW_026605141.1, read on the forward strand.
TCATTATAGATATAGATCAGTCATTTTGGAGCATCCTGAAGGATTTTTGATGTTCTAGACGAAAATCAAATCACACCCAAAACCATCACCTGATCCTTCCCAACCCCCAAAATCGATCAAGGGTTCAAAATAGATACTTGACTTGTACTAGAAAAAGATACTCCTAATCAAGATCTATCATTATAGATATAGATGAGTCATTTTGAAGCATCCTGAAGGATTTTTGATGTTCTAGACGAAAATCAAATCACACCCAAAACCATCACCTGATCCTTCCCAACCCCCAAAATCGATCAAGGGTTCAAAATTGATACTTGACTTGTACTAGAAAAAGATACTCCTAATCAAGATCTATCATTATAGATATAGATGAGTCATTTTGGAGCATCCTGAAGGATTTTTGATGTTCTAGACGAAAATCAAATCACACCCAAAACCATCACCTGATCCTTCCCAACCTCCAAAATCGATCAAGGGTTCAAAATAGATACTTGACTTGTACTAGAAACAGATACTCCTAATCAAGATCTATCATTGTAGATATAGATGAGTCATTTTGGAGCATCCTGAAGGATTTTTGATGTTCTAGACGAAAATCAAATCACACCCAAAACCATCACCTGATCCTTCCCAACCCCAAAAATCGATCAAGAGTTCAAAATAGATACTTGACTTGTACTAGAAAAAGATACTCCTAATCAAGATCTATCATTATAGATATAGGTGAGTCATTTTGGAGCATCCTGAAGGATTTTTGATGTTCTAGACGAAAATCAAATCACACCCAAAACCATCACCTGATCCTTCCCAACCCCCAAAATCGATCAAGGGTTCAAAATAGATACTTGACTTGTACTAGAAAAAGATACTCCTAATCAAGATCTATCATTATAGATATAGATGAGTCATTTTGGAGCATCCTGAAGGATTTTTGATGTTGTAGACGAAAATCAAATCACACCCAAAACCATCACCTGATCCTTCCCAACCCCCAAAATCGATCAAGGGTTCAAAATAGATACTTGACTTGTACTAGAAAAAGATACTCCTAATCAAGATCTATCATTATAGATAAAGATGAGTCATTTTGGAGCATCTTGAAGGATTTTTGATGTTCTAGACAAAAATCAAATCACACCCAAAACCATCACCTGATCCTTCCCAACCCCCAAAATCGATCAAGGGTTCAAAATAGATACTTGACTTGTACTAGAAAAAGATACTCCTAATCAAGATCTATCATTATAGATATAGATGAGTCATTTTGGAGCATCCTGAAGGATTTTTGATGTTCTAGACGAAAATCAAATCACACCCAAAACCATCACCTGATCCTTCCCAACCCCCAAAATCGATCAAGGGTTCAAAATAGATACTTGACTTCTACTAGAAAAAGATACTCCTAATCAAGATCTATCATTATAGATATAGATGAGTCATTTTGGAGCATCCTGAAGGATTTTTGATGTTGTAGACGAAAATCAAATCACACCCAAAACCATCACCTGATCCTTCCCAACCCCCAAAATCGATCAAGGGTTCAAAATAGATACTTGACTTGTACTAGAAAAAATAACTCCTAATCAAGATCTATCATTATAGATATAGATGAGTCATTTTGGAGCATCTTGAAGGATTTTTGATGTTCTAGACAAAAATCAAATCACACCCAAAACCATCACCTGATCCTTCCCAACCCCCAAAATCGATCAAGGGTTCAAAATAGATACTTGACTTGTACTAGAAAAAGATACTCCTAATCAAGATCTATCATTATAGATATAGATGAGTCATTTTGGAGCATCCTGAAGGATTTTTGATGTTCTAGACGAAAATCAAATCACACCCAAAACCATCACCTGATCCTTCCCAACCCCCAAAATCGATCAAGGGTTCAAAATAGATACTTGACTTGTACTAGAAAAAGATACTCCTAATCAAGATCTATCATTATAGATATAGATGAGTCATTTTGGAGCATCCTGAAGGATTTTTGATGTTCTAGACGAAAATCAAATCACACCCAAAACCATCACCTGATCCTTCCCAACCCCCAAAATCGATCCAGGGGTTCAAAATAGATACTTGACTTGTACTAAAAAAAGATACTCCTAATCAAGATCTATCATTATAGATATAGATGAGTCATTTTGGAGCATCCTGAAGGATTTTTGATGTTCTAGACGAAAATCAAATCACACCCAAAACCATCACCTGATCCTTCCCAACCCCCAAAATCGATCAAGGGTTCAAAATAGATACTTGACTTGTACTAGAAAAAGATATTTCTAATCAAGATCTATCATTATAGATATAGATGAGTCATTTTGGAGCATCCTGAAGGATTTTTGATGTTCTAGACGAAAATCAAATCACACCCAAAACCATCACCTGATCCTTCCCAACCCCCAAAATCGATCAAGGGTTCAAAATAGATACTTGACTTGTACTAGAAAAAGATACTCCTAATCAAGATCTATCATTATAGATATAGTTGAGTCATTTTGGAGCATCCTGAAGGATTTTTGATGTTCTAGACGAAAATCAAATCACACCCAAAACCATCACCTGATCCTTCCCAACCCCCAAAATCGATCAAGGGTTCAAAATATATACTTGACTTGTACTAGAAACAGATACTCCTAATCAAGATCTATCATTGTAGATATAGATGAGTCATTTTGGAGCATCCTGAAGGATTTTTGATGTTCTAGACGAAAATCAAATCACACCCAAAACCATCACCTGATCCTTCCCAACCCCAAAAATCGATCAAGGGTTCAAAATAGATACTTGACTTGTACTAGAAAAAGATACTCCTAATCAAGATCTATCATTATAGATATAGGTGAGTCATTTTGGAGCATCCTGAAGGATTTTTGATGTTCTAGACGAAAATCAAATCACACCCAAAACCATCACCTGATCCTTCCCAACAACCAAAATCAATCAAGGGTTCAAAATAGATACTTGACTTGTACTAGAAAAAGATACCCCTAATCAAGATCTATCATTATAGATATAGATGAGTCATTTTGGAGCATCCTGAAGGATTTTTGATGTTCTAGACGAAAATCGAATCACACCCAAAACCATCACCTGATCCTTCCCAACCCCCAAAATCGATCAAGGGTTCAAAATAGATACTTGACTTTTACTAGAAAAAGATACTCCTAATCAAGATCTATCATTATAGATATAGATGAGTCATTTTGGAGCATCCTGAAGGATTTTTGATGTTCTAGACGAAAATCAAATCACACCCAAAACCATCACCTGATCCTTCCCAACCCCCAAAATCGATCAAGGGTTCAAAATAGATACTTGACTTGTACTAGAAAAAGATACTCCTAATCAAGATCTATCATTATAGATATAGATGAGTCATTTTGGAGCATCCTGAAGGATTTTTGATGTTCTAGACGAAAATCTAATCACACCCAAAACCATCACCTGATCCTTCCCAACCCCCAAAATCGATCAAGGGTTCAAAATAGATACTTGACTTGTACTAGAAAAAGATACTCCTAATCAAGATCTATCATTATAGATATAGATGAGTCATTTTGGAGCATCCTGAAGGATTTTTGATGTTCTAGACGAAAATCAAATCACACCCAAAACCATCACCTGATCCTTCCCAACCCCCAAAATCGATCAAGGGTTCAAAATAGATACTTGACTTGTACTAGAAAAAGATACTCCTAATCAAGATCTATTATTATAGATTAGGGACGAAGCGTCCATATATTGAGTGGAATGAGTGCTTCCGTTAAGCAATTCAAAAAATTATACGATTTAAGAAAAGAATCTTTAATTCGAAACAATGCAAAAGTAAAACTACAAAAACTCATAATATCCCTTCAATTCCACGGCGAATGCACTATGTCACTCCATTATACACTCACGCTTCCAAGCAAATATTTGGAATGCATACCAGCTAAGCTAATCATTCCCATTCTCATATATCGCCTACTGTCACCTCTCACTCAGTTTCGTTCAAAGGAAATGTCCACGGGGAACGCACAATATCACTCTATTATACACTTGCGCTTGCAAACAAATATTTGGAATGCATACCGGCTAGGCATTCTGATATATCGCCTACTCTCAACTCTCACTCAATCTCCTTCAAAGCAAATTTTTTAATTTGTTGGCGTTCACATAAGAAGTGAAGATTGAATTGAGTGAACTCATTATGAAAATTTGTGAAAACAAAAGTAGGTCAGGAAAGGAGAGATATGAGTTTTGAGTTATTTGCTTCTTCTTATTCATTGACAAAGGGGTAGAAAAGTTCATTCAGAATGAACTAATTGCCTCAATTGCTAAAATCTTACTCGAAGAAATACGGATGGAAATAAAAAACTCAGACTACGTGAGCTTACTTCTCGACGAAAGTACGGACGTGTCCAACAAATCACAGCTGTCAGTTATGTTGCGTATGGTAAAAAAAGACGGATCTGTCGTTGAAAGGTTTATGTGCTTTGTCGATGTTTCGCTTGGAAAATCAGCACAGAATTTGTTTGATTTTATTGTACCATTTTTAAAAAAAGAAAATGTATTTGCAAAATTGGTATGTCAAAGCTACGATGGTGCGGCTGTTATGTCAGGAAGTTCAAACGGTTTACAAGCTAAAATAAAAGAAATCAGTGTCTAAAATTAAGCCATGTTCTGGTTTTTTTAAAAGTTTAAATAGTTTTGTAAGTTTTTTTTCCCATTCGTCTAAAAGAGTTGCAGCATTTAATACAATTGTCAAAAGAAAAATTCCTAGCGCTGCGCCAACTCGTTGGGAATATAATCTGCGCATTGTGCAAACAATCTTTGAACTTAAATGTCACCTTTCCACCTTTTTCGAAAGCGTAATAGAAAATGAGGAAGATTGGGACAATGAAGCTATAGTTTTATCGAAAGGTCTGATATATTGTTTTAGTGATAAGAAATTTATTGTTCTTTTATATTTTTTCAACGAATTTTTTCCACAATGTGACATTTTATTTAAAATTCTTCAATCCAAGTCCAGTGATGTTCAATATTGTTTCAATCAAGTAAATATTTTCAAAAACAGTATTTATAATTTAATTAAATCAAGAAGTTTCGATTCATTTTGGAAAAAAATTGTTGAAACCGAAAATTCTTCAAATTTCAACAACAGCAGGCGTTCTGAAGTCAACCTTTCCACAAAAGAACAATATAAAGCTCTTTTAACCACAATTGTTCACCAAGTCATTACTGAAATCGATAATCGATTTAGTTCGCTGCCATACTTTAAATTTTTAAGGCTTTCGTATGCAACATTGTATGACTATTTTAAAACACATTCTCCTGATAACTTGCTGAATAATTTACAAAGTTCATACCCAGGGTATTTTGAAATTCCAGTTTAAAAAACTGGAACGGGTAGTACCCGTAGCATGATGGTTAGTGCGTTGGACTGTCATGCAAGGGGTCTTGGGTTCAATCCCTGCCTGTGCCACCTTAATTTAAAAAAATAATTTTCGCGGGTACTGCCTCTTGCGAGGAATTGACAAATCCTTCAAGAGTAATTCTTGTCATGAAAAAGTGCTTTCTCAAACTAGCCGTTCGGATTCGGCTCAAAATTGTAGGTCCCTTCCATTCCTGACAACAGTACTCGCACACAGGAATAGTTGAGAGTTGTAAGTCACTAGGCCCTGGTTCACAACGGACTGTTGCGCCACCCCATTTGATTTGAGTTTAAAAAACTGAACTAAGGGTAATTTTCAATGACGAGAATTTTAGGTCAAAAAGTCTTCAAGAAACATTAAGGTTTTTAATAAATACTGATTTGAATGAAAGTTTCACTGAGTACTTTAAGCTTTGTAAGCTAATGTTGACTTTTCCCGTGACAACCGCATCTGTAGAGAGATCATTTTCGTGTCTTAAAAGAATAAAACATTTTTTAAGAAATAAATGTGGCCAAGAAAAGTTATCAAATTTAGCTCTCATTTCGATTGAAAAAGGATTGTTAAAAGAAATTCAAGCCAAAGAAACATTTTATGACCAAATCATAGATCATTTTGCTTTAAAAGAAAGAAGGATTCATTTAATATACAAGACTTACTAACCCTTTAAATTATTTTTATTATTCTATTATACATTACATTAATTTTATTTTTTATTTTTATTTATGTAATTGAATTCAATTAAATTTTCCTTTATTATACGTGCACTTGAAGTGAAATAATCTCGAGTCAAAGAAATATTTTGTGATCAATTATAATTTTCCTTAAAAAAGAAATTAGCATTTAATTTTACATTATTAATATATTACTAAATTTTATATTTTATTTTATTTAAATATATGAATTTAATACAATTTTCTTTTACATTTCTGTAATAAAAAAAATATGATCTTAAATAAATGACTTTTAATTTTAAGTTCAACGTTAAGTGCTTCCGCTTCCAAAAAAGTCACGCTTCGTGCCTGTTATAGATATAGATGAGTCATTCTGGAGCATCCTGTAGGATTTTTGATGTTCTAGACGAAAATCAAATCACACCCAAAACCATCACCTGATCCTTCCCAACCCCCAAAATCGATCAAGGGTTCAAAACAGATACTTGACTTGTACTAGAAAAAGATACTCCTAATCAAGATCTATCATTATAGATATAGATGAGTCATTTTGGAGCATCCTGAAGGATTTTTGATGTTCTAGACGAAAATCAAATCACACCCAAAACCATCACCTGATCCTTCCCAACCCCCAAAATCGATCAAGGGTTCAAAATAGATACTTGACTTGTACTAGAAAAAGATACTCCTAATCAAGATCTATCATTATAGATACAGATGAGTCATTTTGGAGCATCCTGAAGGATTTTTGATGTTCTAGACGAAAATTAAATCACACCCAAAACCATCACCTGATCCTTCCCAACCCCCAAAATCGATCAAGGGTTCAAAATAGATACTTGACTTGTACTAGAAAAAGATACTCCTAATCAAGATCTATCATTATAGATATAGATGAGTCATTTTGGAGCATCCTGAAGGATTTTTGATGTTCTAGACGAAAATCAAATCACACCCAAAACCATCACCTGATCCTTCCCAACCCCCAAAATTGATCAAGGGTTCAAAATAGATACTTGACTTGTACTAGAAAAAGATACTCCTAATCAAGATCTATCATTATAGATATAGATGAGTCATTTTGGAGCATCCTGAAGGATTTTTGATGTTCTAGACGAAAATCAAATCACACCCAAAACCATCACATGATCCTTCCCAACCCCCAAAATCGATCAAGGGTTCAAAAAAAATACTTGACTTGTACTAGAAAAAGATACTCCTAATCAAGATCTATCATTATAGATATAGATGAGTCATTTTGGAGCATCCTGAAGGATTTTTGATGTTCTAGACGAAAATCAAATCACACCCAAAACCATCACCTGATCCTTCCCAACCCCCAAAATCGATCAAGGGTTCAAAATAGATACTTGAATTGTACTAGAAAAAGATACTCCTAATCAAGATCTATCATTATAGATATAGATGAGTCATTTTGGAGCATCCTGAAGGATTTTTGATGTTCTAGACGAAAATCAAATCACACCCAAAACCATCACCTGATCCTTCCCAACCCCCAAAATCGATCAAGGGTTCAAAATAGATACTTGACTTGTACTAGAAAAAGATACTCCTAATCAAGATCTATCATTATAGATAAAGATGAGTCATTTTGGAAAATCCTGAAGAATTTTTGGTGGTCTAGACGAAAATCAAATCACACCCAAAACCATCACCTGATCCTTCCCAACCCCCAAAATCAATCAAGGGTTCAAAATAGATACTTGACTTGTACTAGAAAAAGATACTTCTAATCAAGATCTATCATTATAGATATAAATGAGTCATTTTGGAGCATCCTAAAGGATTTTTGATGTTCTAGACGAATATCAAATCACACCCAAAACCATCACCTTATCCTTCCCAACCCCCAAAATCGATCAAGGGTTCAAAATAGATACTTGACTTGTACTAGAAAAAGATACTCCTAATCAAGATCTATCATTATAGATATAGATGAGTCATTTTGGAGCATCCTGAAGGATTTTTGATGTTCTAGACGAAAATCAAATCACACCCAAAACCATCACCTGATCCTTCCCAACCCCCAAAATCGATCAAGGGTTCAAAATAGATACTTGACTTGTACTAGAAAAAGATACTCCTAATCAAGATCTATCATTATAGATATAGATGAGTCATTTTGGAGCATCCTGAAGGATTTTTGATGTTCTAGACGAAAATCAAATCACACCCAAAACCATCACCTGATCCTTCCCAACCCCCAAAATCGATCAAGGGTTCAAAATAGATACTTGACTTGTACTAGAAAAAGATACTCCTAATCAAGATCTATCATTATAGATATAGATGAGTCATTTTGGAGCATCCTGAAGGATTTTTGGTGTTCTAGACGAAAATCAAATCACACCCAAAACCATCACCTGATCCTTCCCAACCCCCAAAATCAATCAAGGGTTCAAAATAGATACTTGACTTGTACTAGAAAAAGATACTTCTAATCAAGATCTATCATTATAGATATAAATGAGTCATTTTGGAGCATCCTAAAGGATTTTTGATGTTCTAGACGAAAATCAAATCACACCCAAAACCATCACCTGATCCTTCCCAACCCCCAAAATCGATCAAGGGTTCAAAATAGATACTTGACTTGTACGAGAAAAATATACTCCCAATCAAGATCTATCATTATAGATATAGATGAGTCATTTTGGAGCATCCTGAAGGATTTTTGATGTTCTAGACGAAAATCAAATCACACCCAAAACCATCACCTGATCCTTCCCAACCCCCAAAATCGATCAAGGGTTCAAAATAGATACTTGACTTGTACTAGAAAAAGATACTCCTAATCAAGATCTATCATTATAGATATAGATGAGTCATTTTGGAGCATCCTGAAGGATTTTTGATGTTCTAGACGAAAATCAAATCACACCCAAAACCATCACCTGATCCTTCCCAACCCCCAAAATCGATCAAGGGTTCAAAATAGATACTTGACTTGTACTAGAAAAAGATACTCCTAATCAAGATCTATCATTATAGATATAGATGAGTCATTTTGGAGCATCCTGAAGGATTTTTGATGTTCTAGACGAAAATCAAATCACACCCAAAACCATCACCTGATCCTTCCCAACCCCCAAAATCGATCAAGGGTTCAAAATAGATACTTGACTTGTACTAGAAAAAGATACTCCTAATCAAGATCTATCATTATAGATATAGATGAGTCATTTTGGAGCATCCTGAAGGATTTTTGATGTTCTAGACGAAAATCAAATCACACCCAAAACCATCACCTGATCCTTCCCAACCCCCAAAATCGATCAAGGGTTCAAAATAGATACTTGACTTGTACTAGAAAAAGATACTCCTAATCAAGATCTATCATTATAGATATAGATGAGTCATTTTGGAGCATCCTGAAGGATTTTTGGTGTTCTAGACGAAAATCAAATCACACCCAAAACCATCACCTGATCCTTCCCAACCCCCAAAATCAATCAAGGGTTCAAAATAGATACTTGACTTGTACTAGAAAAAGATACTTCTAATCAAGATCTATCATTATAGATATAAATGAGTCATTTTGGAGCATCCTAAAGGATTTTTGATGTTCTAGACGAAAATCAAATCACACCCAAAACCATCACCTGATCCTTCCCAACCCCCAAAATCGATCAAGGGTTCAAAATAGATACTTGACTTGTACGAGAAAAATATACTCCCAATCAAGATCTATCATTATAGATATAGATGAGTCATTTTGGAGCATCCTGAAGGATTTTTGATGTTCTAGACGAAAATCAAATCACACCCAAAACCATCACCTGATCCTTCCCAACCCCCAAAATCGATCAAGGGTTCAAAATAGATACTTGACTTGTACTAGAAAAAGATACTCCTAATCAAGATCTATCATTATAGATATAGATGAGTCATTTTGGAGCATCCTGAAGGATTTTTGATGTTCTAGACGAAAATCAAATCACACCCAAAACCATCACCTGATCCTTCCCAACCCCCAAAATCGATCAAGGGTTCAAAATAGATACTTGACTTGTACTAGAAAAAGATACTCCTAATCAAGATCTATTATTATAGATATAGATGAGTCATTTTGGAGCATCCTGAAGGATTTTTGATGTTCTAGACGAAAATCAAATCACACCCAAAACCATCACCTGATCCTTCCCAACCCCCAAAATCGATCAAGGGTTCAAAATAGATACTTGACTTGTACTAGAAAAAGATACTCCTAATCAAGATCTATCATTATAGATATAGATGAGTCATTTTGGAGCATCCTGAAGGATTTTTGATGTTCTAGACGAAAATCAAATCACACCCAAAACCATCACCTGATCCTTCCCAACCCCCAAAATCGATCAAGGGTTCAAAATAGATACTTGACTTGTACTAGAAAAAGATACTCCTAATCAAGATCTATCATTATAGATATAGATGAGTCATTTTGGAGCATCCTGAAGGATTTTTGATGTTCTAGACGAAAATCAAATCACACCCTAAACCATCACCTGATCCTTCCCAACCCCCAAAATCGATCAAGGGTTCAAAATAAATACTTGACTTGTACTAAAAAAAGATACTCCTAATCAAGATCTATCATTATAGATATAGATGAGTCATTTTGGAGCATCCTGAAGGATTTTTGATGTTCTAGACGAAAATCAAATCACACCCAAAACCATCACCTGATCCTTCCCAACCCCCAAAATCGATCAAGGGTTCAAAATAGATACTTGACTTGTACTAGAAAAAGATACTCCTAATCAAGATCTATCATTATAGATATAGATGAGTCATTTTGGAGCATCCTGAAGGATTTTTGATGTTCTAGACGAAAATCAAATCACACCCAAAACCATCACCTGATCCTTCCCAACCCCAAAAATCGATCAAGGGTTCAAAATAGATACTTGACTTGTACTAGAAAAAGATACTCCTAATCAAGATCTATCATTATAGATATAGATGAGTCATTTTGGAGCATCCTGAAGGATTTTTGATGTTCTAGACGAAAATCAAATCACACCCAAAACCATCACCTGATCCTTCCCAACAACCAAAATCAATCAAGGGTTCAAAAAAGATACTTGACTTGTACTAGAAAAAGATACCCCTAATCAAGATCTATCATTATAGATATAGATGAGTCATTTTGGAGCATCCTGAAGGATTTTTGATGTTCTAGACGAAAATCGAATCACACCCAAAACCATCACCTGATCCTTCCCAACCCCCAAAATCGATCAAGGGTTCAAAATAGATACTTCACTTTTACTAGAAAAAGATACTCCTAATCAAGATCTATCATTATAGATATAGATGAGTCATTTTGGAGCATCCTGAAGGATTTTTGATGTTCTAGACGAAAATCAAATCACACCCAAAACCATCACCTGATCCTTCCCAACCCCCAAAATCGATCAAGGGTTCAAATTAAATACTTGACTTGTACTAAAAAAAGATACTCCTAATCAAGATCTATCATTATAGATATAGATGAGTCATTTTGGAGCATCCTGAAGGATTTTTGATGTTCTAGACGAAAATCAAATCACACCCAAAACCATCACCTGATCCTTCCCAACCCCCAAAATCGATCAAGGGTTCAAAATAGATACTTGACTTGTACTAGAAAAAGATACTCCTAATCAAGATCTATCATAATAGATATAGATGAGTCATTTTGGAGCATCCTGAAGGATTTTTGATGTTCTAGACGAAAATCAAATCACACCGAAAACCATCACCTGATCCTTCCCAACCCCCAAAATCGATCAAGGGTTCAAAATAGATACTTGACTTGGACTAGAAAAAGATACTCCTAATCAAGATCTATCATTATAGATATAGATGAGTCATTTTGGAGCATCCTGAAGGATTTTTGATGTTCTAGACGAAAATCAAATCACACCCAAAACCATCACCTGATCCTTCCCAACCCCCAAAATCGATCAAGGGTTCAAAATAGATACTTGACTTGTACTAGAAAAAGATACTCCTAATCAAGATCTATCATTATAGATATAGATGAGTCATTTTGGAGCATCCTGAAGGATTTTTGATGTTCTAGACGAAAATCAAATCACACCCAAAACCATCACCTGATCCTTCCCAACCCCCAAAATCGATCAAGGGTTCAAAATAGATACTTGACTTGTACTAGAAAAAGATACTCCTAATCAAGATCTATCATTATAGATATAGATGAGTCATTTTGGAGCATCCTGAAGGATTTTTGATGTTCTAGACGAAAATCAAATCACACCCAAAACCATCACCTGATCCTTCCCAACCCCCAAAATCGATCAAGGGTTCAAAATAGATACTTGACTTGTACTAGAAAAAGATACTCCTAATCAAGATCTATCATTATAGATATAGATGAGTCATTTTGAGCATCCTGAAGGATTTTTGATGTTCTAGACGAAAATCAAATCACACCCAAAACCATCACCTGATCCTTCCCAACCCCCAAAATCGATCAAGGGTTCAAAATAGATACTTGACTTGTACTAGAAAAAGATACTCCTAATCAAGATCTATCATTATAGATATAGATGAGTCATTTTGGAGCATCCTGAAGGATTTTTGATGTTCTAGACGAAAATCAAATCACACCCAAAACCATCACCTGATCCTTCCCAACCCCCAAAATCGATCAAGGGTTCAAAATAGATACTTGACTTGTACTAGAAAAAGATACTCCTAATCAAGATCTATCATTATAGATATAGATGAGTCATTTTGGAGCATCCTGAAGGATTTTTGATGTTCTAGACGAAAATCAAATCACACCCAAAACCATCACCTGATCCTTCCCAACCCCAAAATCGATCAAGGGTTCAAAATAGATACTTGACTTGTACTAGAAAAAGATACTCCTAATCAAGATCTATCATTTTAGATATAGATATAGATGAGTCATTTTGGAACATCCTGAAGGATTTTTTGATGTTCTAGACGAAAATCAAATCACACCCAAAACCATCACCTGATCCTTTCCCAACCCCCAAAATCGATCAAGGGTTTAAAATAGATACTTGACTTGTACTAGAAAAAGATACTCCTAATCAAGATCTATCATTATAGATATAGATGAGTCATTTTGGAGCATCCTGAAGGATTTTTGATGTTCTAGACGAAAATCAAATCACACCCAAAACCATCACCTGATCCTTCGCAACCCCCCAAAATCGATCAAGGGTTCAAAATAGATACTTGACTTGTACTAGAAAAAGATACTCCTAATCAAGATCTATCATTATAGATATAGATGAGTCATTTTGGAGCATCCTGAAGGATTTTTGATGTTCTAGACGAAAATCAAATCACACCCAAAACCATCACCTGATCCTTCCCAACCCCCCAAAATCGATCAAGGGTTCAAAATAGATACTTGTCTTGTACTAGAAAAAGATACTCCTAATCAAGATCTATCATTATAGATATAGATGAGTCATTTTGGAGCATCCTGAAGGATTTTTGATGTTCTAGACGAAAATCAAATCACACCCAAAACCATCACCTGATCCTTCCCAACCCCCAAAATCGATCAAGGGTTCAAAATAGATACTTGACTTGTACTAGAAAAAGATACTCCTAATCAAGATCTATCATTATAGATATAGATGAGTCATTTTGGAGCATCCTGAAGGATTTTTGATGTTCTAGACGAAAATCAAATCACACCCAAAACCATCACCTGATCCTTCCCAACCCCCAAAATCAATCAAGGGTTCAAAATAGATACTTGACTTGTATTAGAAAAAGATACTCCTAATCAGGATCTATCATTATAGATATAGATGAGTCATTTTGGAGCATTCTGAAGGATTTTTGATGTTCTAGACGAAAATCAAATCACACCCAAAACCATCACCTGATCCTTCCCAACCCCCAAAATCGATCAAGGGTTCAAAATAGATACTTGACTTGTACTAGAAAAAGATACTCCTAATCAAGATCTATCATTATAGATATAGATGAGTCATTTTAGAGCATCCTGAAGGATTTTTGATGTTCTAGACGAAAATCAAATCACACCCAAAACCATCACCTGATCCTTCCCAACCCCCAAAATCGATCAAGGGTTTAAAATAGATACTTGACTTGTACTAGAAAAAGATACTCCTAATCAAGATCTATCATTATAGATATAGATGAGTCATTTTGGAGCATCCTGAAGGATTTTTGATGTTCTAGACGAAAATCAAATCACTCCCAAAACCATCACCTGATCCTTCCCAACCCCCAAAATCGATCAAGGGTTCAAAATAGATACTTGACTTGTACTAGAAAAAGATACTCCTAATCAAGATCTATCATTATAGATATAGATGAGTCATTTTGGAGCATCGTGAAGGATTTTTTGATGTTCTAGACGAAAATCAAATCACACCCAAAACCATCACCTGATCCTTCCCAACCCCCAAAATCGATCAAGGGTTCAAAATAGATACTGACTTGTACTAGAAAAAGATACTCCTAATCAAGATCTATCATTATAGATATAGATGAGTCATTTTGGAGCATCCTGAAGGATTTTTGATGTTCTAGACGAAAATCAAATCACACCCAAAACCATCACCTGATCCTTCCCAACCCCCAAAATCGATCAAGGGTTCAAAATAGATACTTGACTTGTACTAGAAAAAGATACTCCTAATCAAGATCTATCATTATAGATATAGATGAGTCATTTTGGAGCATCCTGAATGATTTTTGATGTTCTAGACGAAAATCAAATCACACCCAAAACCATCACCTGATCCTTCCCAACCCCCAAAATCGATCAAGGGTTCAAAATAGATACTTGACTTGTACTAGAAAAAGATACTCCTAATCAAGATCTATCATTATAGATATAGATGAGTCATTTTGGAGCATCCTGAAGGATTTTTGATGTTCTAGACGAAAATCGAATCACACCCAAAACCATCACCTGATCCTTCCCAACCCCCAAAATCGATCAAGGGTTCAAAATAGATACTTGACTTGTACTAGAAAAAGATACTCCTAATCAAGATCTATCATTATAGATATAGATGAGTCATTTTGGAGCATCCTGAAGGATTTTTGATGTTCTAGACGAAAATCAAATCACACCCAAAAACCATCACCTGATCCTTCCCAACCCCCAAAATCGATCAAGGGTTCAAAATAGATACTTGTCTTGTACTAGAAAAAGATACTCCTAATCAAGATCTATCATTATAGATATATATGAGTCATTTTGGAGCATCCTGCAGGATTTTTGATGTTCTAGACGAAAATAAAATCACACCCAAAACCATCACCTGATCCTTCCCAACCCCCAAAATCTATCAAGGGTTCAAAATAGATACTTGACTTGTACTAGAAAAAGATACTCCTAATCAAGATCTATCATTATAGATATAGATGAGTCATTTTGGAGCATCCTGAAGGATTTTTGATGTTCTAGACGAAAATCAAATCACACCCAAAACCATCACCTGATCCTTCCCAACCCCTAAAATCGATAAAGGGTTCAAAATAGATACTTGACTTGTACTAGAAAAAGATACTCCTAATCAAGATCTATCATTATAGATATAGATGAATCATTTTGGAGCATCCTGAATGATTTTTGA
The DNA here is from genome assembly GCF_945859685.1 of Eupeodes corollae. NCBI lineage: Eukaryota > Metazoa > Arthropoda > Insecta > Diptera > Syrphidae > Eupeodes > Eupeodes corollae. The sequence goes on from NW_026605141.1 coordinate 30,906, forward strand.
TGTTCTAGACGAAAATCAAATCACACCCAAAACCATCACCTGATCCTTCCCAACCCCCAAAATTGATCAAGGGTTCAAAATAGATACTTGACTTGTACTAAAAAAAGATACTCCTAATCAAGATCTATCATCATAGATATAGATGAGTCATTTTGGAGCATTCTGAAGGATTTTTGATGTTCTAGACGAAAATCAAATCACACCCAAAACCATCACCTGATCCTTCCCAACCCCCAAAATCGATCAAGGGTTCAAAATAGATACTTGCCTTGTACTAGAAAAAGATACTCCTAATCAAGATCTATCATTATAGATATAGATGAGTCATTTTGGAGCATCCTGAAGGATTTTTGATGTTCTAGACGAAAATCAAATTACACCCAAAACCATCACCTGATCCTTCCCAACCCCCAAAATCGATCAAGGGTTCAAAACAGATACTTGACTTGTACTAGAAAAAGATACTCCTAATCAAGATCTATCATTATAGATATAGATGAGTCATTTTGGAGCATCCTGAAGGATTTTTGATGTTCTAGACGAAAATCAAAACACACCCAAAACCATCACCTGATCCTTCCCAACCCCCAAAATCGATCAAGGGTTCAAAATAGATACTTGACTTGTACTAGAAAAAGATACTCCTAATCAAGATCTATCATTATAGATATAGATGAGTCATTTTGGAGCATCCTGAAGGATTTTTGATGTTCTAGACGAAAATCAAATCACACCCAAAACCATTACCTGATCCTTCCCAACCCCCAAAATCGATCAAGGGTTCAAAATAGATACTTGACTTGTACTAGAAAAAGATACTCCTAATCAAGATCTATCATTATAGATATAGATGAGTCATTTTGGAGCATCGTGAAGGATTTTTGATGTTCTAGACGAAAATCAAATCACACCCAAAACCATCACCTGATCCTTCCCAACCCCCAAAATCGATCAAGGGTTCAAAATAGATACTTGACTTGTACTAGAAAAAGATACTCCTAATCAAGATCTATCATTATAGATATAGATGAGTCATTTTGGAGCATCCTGAAGGATTTTTGATGTTCTAGACGAAAATCAAATCACACCCAAAACCATCACCTGATCCTTCCCAACCCCCAAAATCGATCAAGGGTTCAAAATAGATACTTGACTTGTACTAGCAAAAGATACTCCTAATCAAGATCTATCATTATAGATATAGATGAGTCATTTTGGAGCATCCTGAAGGATTTTTGATGTTCTAGACGAAAATCAAATCACACCCAAAACCATCACCTGATGCTTCCCAACCCCCAAAATCGATCAAGGGTTCAAAATAGATACTTGACTTGTACTAGAAAAAGATACTCCTAATCAAGATCTATCATTATAGATATAGATGAGTCATTTTGGAGCATCCTGAAGGATTTTTGATGTTCTAGACGAAAATCAAATCACACCCAAAACCATCACCTGATCCTTCCCAACCCCCAAAATCGATCAAGGGTTCAAAATAGATACTTGACTTGTACTAGAAAAAGATACTCCTAATCAAGATCTATCATTATAGATATAGATGAGTCATTTTGGAGCATCCTGAAGGATTTTTGATGTTCTAGACGAAAATCAAATCACACCCAAAACCATCACCTGATCCTTCCCAACCCCCAAAATCGATCAAGGGTTCAAAATAGATACTTGACTTGTACTAGAAAAAGATACTCCTAATCAAGATCTATCATTATAGATATAGATGAGTCATTTTGGAGCATCCTGAAGGATTTTTGATGTTCTAGACGAAAATCAAATCACACCCAAAACCATCACCTGATCCTTCCCAACCCCCAAAATCGATCAAGGGTTCAAAATAGATACTTGACTTGTACTAGAAAAAGATACTCCTAATCAAGATCTATCATTATAGATATAGATGAGTCATTTTGGAGCATTCTGAAGGATTTTTGATGTTCTAGACGAAAATCAAATCACACCCAAAACCATCACCTGATCCTTCCCAACCCCCAAAATCGATCAAGGGTTCAAAATAGATACTTGACTTGTACTAGAAAAAGATACTCCTAATCAAGATCTATCATTATAGATATAGATGAGTCATTTTGGAGCATCCTGAAGGATTTTTGATGTTCTAGACGAAAATCAAATCACACCCAAAACCATCACCTGATCCTTCCCAACCCCCAAAATCGATCAAGGGTTCAAAATAGATACTTGACTTGTACTAGAAAAAGATACTCCTAATCAAGATCTATCATTATAGATATAGATGAGTCATTTTGGAGCATCCTGAAGGATTTTTGATGTTCTAGACGAAAATCAAATCACACCCAAAACCATCACCTGATCCTTCCCAACCCCCAAAATCGATCAAGGGTTCAAAATAGATACTTGACTTGTACTAGAAAAAGATACTCCTAATCAAGATCTATCATTATAGATATAGATGAGTCATTTTGGAGCATCCTGAAGGATTTTTGATGTTCTAGGCGAAAATCAAATGACACCCAAAACCATCACCTGATCCTTCCCAACCCCCAAAATCGATCAAGGGTTCAAAATAGATACTTGACTTGTACTAGAAAAAGATACTCCTAATCGAGATCTATCATTATAGATATAGATGAGTCATTTTGGAGCATCCTGAAGGATTGTTGATGTTCTAGACGAAAATCAAATCACACCCAAAACCATCACCTGATCCTTCCCAACCCACAAAATCGATCAAGGGTTCAAAATAGATACTTGACTTGTACTAGAAAAAGATACTCCTAATCAAGATCTATCATTATAGATATAGATGAGTCATTTTGGAGCATCCTGAAGGATTTTTGATGTTCTAGACGAAAATCAAATTACTTCCAAAAATATCACCTGATCCTTCCCAACCCCCAAAATCGATCAAGGGTTCAAAATAGATACTTGACTTGTACTAGAAAAAGATACTCCTAATCAAGATCTATCATTATAGATATAGATGAGTCATTTTGGAGCATCCTGAAGGATTTTTGATGTTCTAGACGAAAATCAAATCACACCCAAAACCATCACCTGATCCTTCCCAACCCCCAAAATCGATCAAGGGTTCAAAATAGATACTTGACTTGTACTAGAAAAAGATACTCCTAATCAAGATCTATCATTATAGATATAGATGAGTCATTTTGGAGCATCCTGAAGGATTTTTGATGTTTTAGACGAAAATCAAATCACACCCAAAACCATCACCTGATCCTTCCCAACCCCCGAAATCGATCAAGGGTTCAAAATAGATACTTGACTTGTACTAGAAAAAGATACTCCTAATCAAGATCTATCATTATAGATATAGATGAGTCATTTTGGAGCATCCTGAAGGATTTTTGATGTTCTAGACGAAAATCAAATCACACCCAAAACCATCACCTGATCCTTCCCAACCCCTATAATCGATCAAGGGTTCAAAATAGATACTTGACTTGTACTAGAAAAAGATACTCCTAATCAAGATCTATCATTATAGATATAGATGAGTCATTTTGGAGCATCCTGAAGGATTTTTGATGTTCTAGACGAAAATCAAATCACACCCAAAACCATCACCTGATCCTTCCCAACCCCCAAAATCGATCAAGGGTTCAAAATAGATACTTGACTTGTACTAGAAAAAGATACTCCTAATCAAGATCTATCATTATAGATATAGATGAGTCATTTTGGAGCATCCTGAAGGATTTTTGATGTTCTAGACGAAAATCAAATTACTTCCAAAAATATCACCTGATCCTTCCCAACCCCCAAAATCGATCAAGGGTTCAAAATAGATACTTGACTTGTACTAGAAAAAGATACTCCTAATCAAGATCTATCATTATAGATATAGATGAGTCATTTTGGAGCATCCTGAAGGATTTTTGATGTTCTAGACGAAAATCAAATCACACCCAAAACCATCACCTGATCCTTCCCAACCCCCAAAATCGATCAAGGGTTCAAAATAGATACTTGACTTGTACTAGAAAAAGATACTCCTAATCAAGATCTATCATTATAGATATAGATGAGTCATTTTGGAGCATCCTGAAGGATTTTTGATGTTCTAGACGAAAATCAAATCACAGCCAAAACCATCACCTGATCCTTCCCAACCCCCGAAATCGATCAAGGGTTCAAAATAGATACTTGACTTGTACTAGAAAAAGATACTCCTAATCAAGATCTATCATTATAGATATAGATGAGTCATTTTGGAGCATCCTGAAGGATTTTTGATGTTCTAGACGAAAATCAAATCACACCCAAAACCATCACCTGATCCTTCCCAACCCCCATAATCGATCAAGGGTTCAAAATAGATACTTGACTTGTACTAGAAAAAGATACTCCTAATCAAGATCTATCATTATAGATATAGATGAGTCATTTTGGAGCATCCTGAAGGATTTTTGATGTTCTAGACGAAAATCAAATCACACCCAAAACCATCACCTGATCCTTCCCAACCCCCAAAATCGATCAAGGGTTCAAAATAGATACTTGACTTGTACTAGAAAAATATACTCCTAATCAAGATCTATCATTATAGATATAGATGAGTCATTTTGGAGCATGCTGAAGGATTTTTGATGTTCTAGACGAAAATCAAATCACACCCAAAACCATCACCTGATCCTTCCCAACCCCTATAATCGATCAAGGGTTCAAAATAGATACTTGACTTGTACTAGAAAAAGATACTCCTAATCAAGATCTATCATTATAGATATAGATGAGTCATTTTGGAGCATCCTGAAGGATTTTTGATGTTCTAGACGAAAATCAAATCACACCCAAAACCATCACCTGATCCTTCCCAACCCCCAAAATCGATCAAGGGTTCAAAATAGATACTTGACTTGTACTAGAAAAAGATACTCCTAATCAAGATCTATCATTATAGATATAGATGAGTCATTTTGGAGCATCCTGAAGGATTTTTGATGTTCTAGACGAAAATCAAATCACACCCAAAACCATCACCTGATCCTTCCCAACCCCCAAAATCGATCAAGGGTTCAAAATAGATACTTGACTTGTACTAGAAAAAGATACTCCTAATCAAGATCTATCATTATAGATATAGATGAGTCATTTTGGAGCATCCTGAAGGATTTTTGATGTTCTAGACGAAAATCAAATCACACCCAAAACCATCACCTGATCCTTCCCAACCCCCAAAATCGATCAAGGGTTCAAAATAGATACTTGACTTGTACTAGAAAAAGATACTCCTAATCAAGATCTATCATTATAGATATAGATGAGTCATTTTGGAGCATCCTGAAGGATTTTTGATGTTCTAGACGAAAATCAAATCACACCCAAAACCATCACCTGATCCTTCCCAACCCCTATAATCGATCAAGGGTTCAAAATAGATACTTGACTTGTACTAGAAAAAGATACTCCTAATCAAGATCTATCATTATAGATATAGATGAGTCATTTTGGAGCATCCTGAAGGATTTTTGATGTTCTAGACGAAAATCAAATCACACCCAAAACCATCACCTGATCCTTACCAACCCCCAAAATCGATCAAGGGTTCAAAATAGATACTTGACTTGTACTAGAAAAAGATACTCCTAATCAAGATCTATCATTATAGATATAGATGAGTCATTTTGGAGCATCCTGAAGGATTTTTGATGTTCTAGACGAAAATCAAATCACACCCAAAACCATCACCTGATCCTTCCCAACCCCCAAAATCGATCAAGGGTTCAAAATAGATACTTGACTTGTACTAGAAAAAGATACTCCTAATCAAGATCTATCATTATAGATATAGATGAGTCATTTTGGAGCATCCTGAAGGATTTTTGATGTTCTAGACGAAAATCAAATCACACCCAAAACCATCACCTGATCCTTCCCAACCCCCGAAATCGATCAAGGGTTCAAAATAGATACTTGACTTGTACTAGAAAAAGATACTCCTAATCAAGATCTATCATTATAGATATAGATGAGTCATTTTGGAGCATCCTGAAGGATTTTTGATGTTCTAGACGAAAATCAAATCACACCCAAAACCATCACCTGATCCTTCCCAACCCCTATAATCGATCAAGGGTTCAAAATAGATACTTGACTTGTACTAGAAAAAGATACTCCTAATCAAGATCTATCATTATAGATATAGATGAGTCATTTTGGAGCATCCTGAAGGATTTTTGATGTTCTAGACGAAAATCAAATCACACCCAAAACCATCACCTGATCCTTCCCAACCCCCAAAATCGATCAAGGGTTCAAAATAGATACTTGACTTGTACTAGAAAAAGATACTCCTAATCAAGATCTATCATTATAGATATAGATGAGTCATTTTGGAGCATCCTGAAGGATTTTTGATGTTCTAGACGAAAATCAAATTACTTCCAAAAATATCACCTGATCCTTCCCAACCCCCAAAATCGATCAAGGGTTCAAAATAGATACTTGACTTGTACTAGAAAAAGATACTCCTAATCAAGATCTATCATTATAGATATAGATGAGTCATTTTGGAGCATCCTGAAGGATTTTTGATGTTCTAGACGAAAATCAAATCACACCCAAAACCATCACCTGATCCTTCCCAACCCCCAAAATCGATCAAGGGTTCAAAATAGATACTTGACTTGTACTAGAAAAAGATACTCCTAATCAAGATCTATCATTATAGATATAGATGAGTCATTTTGGAGCATCCTGAAGGATTTTTGATGTTCTAGACGAAAATCAAATCACAGCCAAAACCATCACCTGATCCTTCCCAACCCCCGAAATCGATCAAGGGTTCAAAATAGATACTTGACTTGTACTAGAAAAAGATATTCCTAATCAAGATCTATCATTATAGATATAGATGAGTCATTTTGGAGCATCCTGAAGGATTTTTGATGTTCTAGACGAAAATCAAATCACACCCAAAACCATCACCTGATCCTTCCCAACCCCCATAATCGATCAAGGGTTCAAAATAGATACTTGACTTGTACTAGAAAAAGATACTCCTAATCAAGATCTATCATTATAGATATAGATGAGTCATTTTGGAGCATCCTGAAGGATTTTTGATGTTCTAGACGAAAATCAAATCACACCCAAAACCATCACCTGATCCTTCCCAACCCCCAAAATCGATCAAGGGTTCAAAATAGATACTTGACTTGTACTAGAAAAATATACTCCTAATCAAGATCTATCATTATAGATATAGATGAGTCATTTTGGAGCATGCTGAAGGATTTTTGATGTTCTAGACGAAAATCAAATCACACCCAAAACCATCACCTGATCCTTCCCAACCCCTATAATCGATCAAGGGTTCAAAATAGATACTTGACTTGTACTAGAAAAAGATACTCCTAATCAAGATCTATCATTATAGATATAGATGAGTCATTTTGGAGCATCCTGAAGGATTTTTGATGTTCTAGACGAAAATCAAATCACACCCAAAACCATCACCTGATCCTTCCCAACCCCCAAAATCGATTAAGGGTTCAAAATAGATACTTGACTTGTACTAGAAAAAGATACTCCTAATCAAGATCTATCATTATAGATATAGATGAGTCATTTTGGAGCATCCTGAAGGATTTTTGATGTTCTAGACGAAAATCAAATCACACCCAAAACCATCACCTGATCCTTCCCAACCCCCAAAATCGATCAAGGGTTCAAAATAGATACTTGACTTGTACTAGAAAAAGATACTCCTAATCAAGATCTATCATTATAGATATAGATGAGTCATTTTGGAGCATCCTGAAGGATTTTTGATGTTCTAGACGAAAATCAAATCACACCCAAAACCATCACCTGATCCTTCCCAACCCCCAAAATCGATCAAGGGTTCAAAATAGATACTTGACTTGTACTAGAAAAAGATACTCCTAATCAAGATCTATCATTATAGATATAGATGAGTCATTTTGGAGCATCCTGAAGGATTTTTGATGTTCTAGACGAAAATCAAATCACACCCAAAACCATCACCTGATCCTTCCCAACCCCCGAAATCGATCAAGGGTTCAAAATAGATACTTGACTTGTACTAGAAAAAGATACTCCTAATCAAGATCTATCATTATAGATATAGATGAGTCATTTTGGAGCATCCTGAAGGATTTTTGATGTTCTAGACGAAAATCAAATCACACCCAAAACCATCACCTGATCCTTCCCAACCCCTATTATCGATCAAGGGTTCAAAATAGATACTTGACTTGTACTAGAAAAAGATACTCCTAATCAAGATCTATCATTATAGATATAGATGAGTCATTTTGGAGCATCCTGAAGGATTTTTGATGTTCTAGACGAAAATCAAATCACACCCAAAACCATCACCTGATCCTTCCCAACCCCCAAAATCGATTAAGGGTTCAAAATAGATACTTGACTTGTACTAGAAAAAGATACTCCTAATCAAGATCTATCATTATAGATATAGATGAGTCATTTTGGAGCATCCTGAAGGATTTTTGATGTTCTAGACGAAAATCAAATCACACCCAAAACCATCACCTGATCCTTCCCAACCCCCAAAATCGATCAAGGGTTCAAAATAGATACTTGACTTGTACTAGAAAAAGATACTCCTAATCAAGATCTATCATTATAGATATAGATGAGTCATTTTGGAGCATCCTGAAGGATTTTTGATGTTCTAGACGAAAATCAAATCACACCCAAAACCATCACCTGATCCTTCCCAACCCCCAAAATCGATCAAGGGTTCAAAATAGATACTTGACTTGTACTAGAAAAAGATACTCCTAATCAAGATCTATCATTATAGATATAGATGAGTCATTTTGGAGCATCCTGAAGGATTTTTGATGTTCTAGACGAAAATCAAATCACACCCAAAACCATCACCTGATCCTTCCCAACCCCCGAAATCGATCAAGGGTTCAAAATAGATACTTGACTTGTACTAGAAAAAGATACTCCTAATCAAGATCTATCATTATAGATATAGATGAGTCATTTTGGAGCATCCTGAAGGATTTTTGATGTTCTAGACGAAAATCAAATCACACCCAAAACCATCACCTGATCCTTCCCAACCCCTATAATCGATCAAGGGTTCAAAATAGATACTTGACTTGTACTAGAAAAAGATACTCCTAATCAAGATCTATCATTATAGATATAGATGAGTCATTTTGGAGCATCCTGAAGGATTTTTGATGTTCTAGACGAAAATCAAATCACACCCAAAACCATCACCTGATCCTTCCCAACCCCCAAAATCGATCAAGGGTTCAAAATAGATACTTGACTTGTACTAGAAAAAGATACTCCTAATCAAGATCTATCATTATAGATATAGATGAGTCATTTTGGAGCATCCTGAAGGATTTTTGATGTTCTAGACGAAAATCAAATTACTTCCAAAAATATCACCTGATCCTTCCCAACCCCCAAAATCGATCAAGGGTTCAAAATAGATACTTGACTTGTACTAGAAAAAGATACTCCTAATCAAGATCTATCATTATAGATATAGATGAGTCATTTTGGAGCATCCTGAAGGATTTTTGATGTTCTAGACGAAAATAAAATCACACCCAAAACCATCACCTGATCCTTCCCAACCCCCAAAATCGATCAAGGGTTCAAAATAGATACTTGACTTGTACTAGAAAAAGATACTCCTAATCAAGATCTATCATTATAGATATAGATGAGTCATTTTGGAGCATCCTGAAGGATTTTTGATGTTCTAGACGAAAATCAAATCACAGCCAAAACCATCACCTGATCCTTCCCAACCCCCGAAATCGATCAAGGGTTCAAAATAGATACTTGACTTGTACTAGAAAAAGATACTCCTAATCAAGATCTATCATTATAGATATAGATGAGTCATTTTGGAGCATCCTGAAGGATTTTTGATGTTCTAGACGAAAATCAAATCACACCCAAAACCATCACCTGATCCTTCCCAACCCCCCATAATCGATCAAGGGTTCAAAATAGATACTTGACTTGTACTAGAAAAAGATACTCCTAATCAAGATCTATCATTATAGATATAGATGAGTCATTTTGGAGCATCCTGAAGGATTTTTGATGTTCTAGACGAAAATCAAATCACACCCAAAACCATCACCTGATCCTTCCCAACCCCCAAAATCGATCAAGGGTTCAAAATAGATACTTGACTTGTACTAGAAAAATATACTCCTAATCAAGGCTATCATTATAGATATAGATGAGTCATTTTGGAGCATGCTGAAGGATTTTTGATGTTCTAGACGAAAATCAAATCACACCCAAAACCATCACCTGATCCTTCCCAACCCCTATAATCGAT
>NW_026605142.1:0-42913 GCF_945859685.1 Eupeodes corollae
GATCGTATAACATTTTATTTTGCAGTTGTGGGTAGAGCATTTAAATACCTTTCTTTTGATGTGCATTTTGATTGGGTGGGAAATAGTTTTTAAAAATACTACTTTTTTCGGCAATGGGTTAGCCCACGATTTTCTCGAAAAACTGAAAAAAAAATCGTTTTTGTGATTTATGCATCAATTGAAAGGTGGGTCGATGCTCTGTATTTTAGTGAAAACCGCATCATGTTTGGAGGCTTGGTTGAGGAAATAGAGCAACCGAAAGATAATTTGTGATGAGCTGGGTCGAAATTCTGTAATTTTTCTTTTTGACTAATTTTTCGGAAACGAGCGATCGTATAACATTTTGGTTTGCAGTTGTGGGTAGAGCATTTAAATACCTTTCTTTTGATGTGTATTTTGATTGGTTGGGAAATAATTTTGAAAATACTACTTTTTTCGGCAAGGGTTAGCCCACGATTTTCTCGAAAAACTGAAAAAAAATCATTTTTTTGATTTATGCATCAATTGAAAGGTGGGTCGATGCTCTGTATTTTAGTGAAAACCGCATCATGTTTGGAGGCTTGGTTGAGGAAATAGAGCAACCGAAAGATAATTTGTGATGAGCTGGGTCGAAATTCTGTAATTTTACTTTTTGACTAATTTTTCGGAAAAGAGAGATCGTATAACATTTTGGTTTGCAGTTGTGGGTAGAGCATTTAAATACCTTTCTTTTGATGTGCATTTTGATTGGGTGGGAAATAGTTTTTGAAAATACTACTTTTTCGGCAATGGGTTAGCCCACGATTTTCTCGAAAAACTGAAAAAAAATGATTTTTGAGATTTATGCATCAATTGAAAGGTGGGTCGATGCTCTGTATTTTAGTGAAAACCGCATCATGTTTGGAGGCTTGGTTGAGGAAATAGAGCAACCGAAAGATAATTTGTGATGAGCTGGGTCGAAATTCTGTAATTTTACTTTTTGACTAATTTTTCGGAAAAGAGAGATCGTATAACATTTTGGTTTGCAGTTGTGGGTAGAGTATTTAAATACCTTTCTTTTTGATGTGCATTTTGATTGGCTGGGAATAGTTTTGAAAATACTACTTTTTTCGGCAAGGGTTAGCCCACGATTTTCTCGAAAAACTGAAAAAAAATCATTTTTGTGATTTATGCATCAATTGAAAGGTGGGTCGATGCTCTGTATTTTAGTGAAAACCGCATCATGTTTGGAGGCTTGGTTGAGGAAATAGAGCAACCGAAAGATAATTTGTGAAGAGCTGGGTCGAAATTCTGTAATTTTACTTTTTGACTAATTTTTCGGAAACGAGCGATCGTATAACATTTTGGTTTGCAGTTGTGGGTAGAGCATTTAAATACCTTTCTTTTGATGTGCATTTTGATTGGGTGGGAAATAGTTTTGAAAATACTACTTTTTTCGGCAAGGGTTAGCCCACGATTTTTTTGAAAAACTGAAAAAAAATCATTTTTGAGATTTATGCATCAATTGAAAGGTGGGTCGATGCTCTGTATTTTAGTGAAAACCGCATCATGTTTGGAGGGCTTGGTTGAGGAAATAGAGCAACCGAAAGATAATTTGTGATGAGCTGGGTCGAAATTCTGTAATTTTACTTTTTGACTAATTTTTCGGAAACGAGCGATCGTATAACATTTTGGTTTGCAGTTGTGGGTAGAGCATTTAAATACCTTTCTTTTGATGTGCATTTTGATTGGGTGGGAAATAGTTTTGAAAATACTACTTTTTCGGCAATGGGTTAGCCCACGATTTTCTCGAAAAACTGAAAAAAAAATCATTTTTGTGATTTATGCATCAATTGAAAGGTGGGTCGATGCTCTGTATTTTAGTGAAAACCGCATCATGTTTGGAGGCTTGGTTGAGGAAATAGAGCAACCGAAAGATAATTTGTGATGAGCTGGGTCGAAATTCTGTAATTTTACTTTTTGACTAATTTTTCGGAAACGAGCGATCGTATAACATTTTGGTTTGCAGTTGTGAGTAGAGCATTAAAATACCATTCTTTTGATGTGCATTTTGATTGGTTGGGAAATAATTTTAAAAATACTACTTTTTTCGGCAAGGGTTAGCCCACGATTTTCTCGAAAAACTGAAAAAAAATCATTTTTGTGATTTATGCATCAATTGAAAGGTGGGTCGATGCTCTGTATTTTAGTGAAAACCGCATCATGTTTGGAGGCTTGGTTGAGGAAATAGAGCAACCGAAAGATAATTTGTGATGAGCTGGGTCGAAATTCTGTAATTTTACTTTTTGACTAATTTTCGGAAACGAGCGATCGTATAACATTTTGGTTTGCAGTTGTGGGTAGAGCATTTAAATACCTTTCTTTTGATGTGCATTTTGATTGGGTGGGAAATAGTTTTGAAAATACTACTTTTTCGGCAAGGGTTAGCCCACGATTTTCTCGAAAAACTGAAAAAAAATAATCTTTGAGATTTATGCATCAATTGAAAGGTGGGTCGATGCTCTGTATTTTAGTGAAAACCGGATCATGTTTGGAGGCTTGGTTGAGGAAATAGAGCAACCGAAAGATAATTTGTGATGAGCTGGGTCGAAATTCTGTAATTTTACTTTTTGACTAATTTTTCGGAAACGAGGGATCGTATAACATTTTGGTTTGCAGTTGTGGGTAGAGCATTTAAATACCTTTCTTTTGATGTGCACTTTGATTGGGTGGGAAATAGTTTTGAAAATACTACTTTTTTTCGGCAAGGGTTAGCCCACGATTTTCTCGAAAAACTGAAAAAAAAATCATTTTTGAGGTTTATGCATCAATTAAAAGGTGGGTCGATGCTCTGTATTTTAGTGAAAACCGCATCATGTTTGGAGGCTTGGTTGAGGAAATAGAGCAACCGAAAGATAATTTGTGATGAGCCTGGGTCGAAATTCTGTAATTTTACTTTTTGACTCATTTTTCGGAAACGAGCGATCGTATAACATTTTGGTTTGCAGTTGTGGGTAGAGCATTTAAATACCTTTCTTTTGATGTGCATTTTGATTGGTTGGGAAATAATTTTGAAAATACAACTTTTTCGGCAAGGGTTAGCCCACGATTTTCTCGAAAAACTGAAAAAAAATCATTTTTGTGATTTATGCATCAATTGAAAGGTGGGTCGATGCTCTGTATTTTAGTGAAAAACCGCATCATGTTTGGAGGCTTGGTTGAGGAAATAGAGCAACCGAAAGATAATTTGTGATGAGCTGGGTCGAAATTCTGTAATTTTACTTTTTGACTAATTTTTTGGAAACGAGCGATCGTATAACATTTTGGTTTGCAGTTGTGGGTAGAGCACTTAAATACCTTTCTTTTGATGTGCATTTTGATTGGGTGGGAAATAGTTTTGAAAATACTACTTTTTTCGGCAAGGGTTAGCCCACGATTTTCTCGAAAAACTGAAAAAAAAATCATTTTTGAGATTTATGCATCAATTGAAAGGTGGGTCGATGCTCTGTATTTTAGTGAAAACCGCATCATGTTTGGAGGCTTGGTTGAGGAAATAGAGCAACCGAAAGATAATTTGTGATGAGCTGGGTCGAAATTCTGTAATTTTACTTTTTGACTAATTTTTCGGAAACGAGCGATCGTATAATATTTTGGTTTGCAGTTGTGGGTAGAGCATTTTAATACCTTTCTTTTGATGTGCATTTTGATTGGGTGGGAAATAGTTTTGAAAATACTACTTTTTCGGCAATGGGTTAGCCCACGATTTTCTCGAAAAACTGAAAAAAAAATCATTTTTGTGATTTATGCATCAATTGAAAGGTGGGTCGATGCTCTGTATTTTAGTGAAAACCGCATCATGTTTGGAGGCTTGGTTGAGGAAATAGAGCAACCGAAAGATAATTTGTGATGAGCTGGGTCGAAATTCTGTAATTTTACTTTTTGACTAATTTTTCGGAAACGAGCGATCGTATAACATTTTGGTTTGCAGTTGTGGGTAGAGCATTTAAATACCTTTCTTTTGATGTGCATTTTGATTGGGTGGGAAATAGTTTTGAAAATACTACTTTTTTCGGCAAGGGTTAGAACACGATTTTCTCGAAAAACTGAAAAAAAATCATTTTTGTGATTTATGCATCAATTGAAAGGTGGGTCGATGCTCTGTATTTTAGTGATATCCGGATCATGTTTGGAGGCTTGGTTGAGGAAATAGAGCAACCGAAAGATAATTTGTGATGAGCTGGGTCGAAATTCTGTAATTTTACTTTTTGACTAATTTTTCGGAAAAGAGAGATCGTATAACATTTTGGTTTGCAGTTGTGGGTAGAGCATTTAAATACCTTTCTTTTGATGTGTATTTTGATTGGTTGGGAAATAGTTTTGAAAATACTACTTTTTTCGGCAAGGGTTAGCCCACGATTTTCTCGAAAAACTGAAAAAAATCATTTTGTGATTTATGCATCAATTGAAAGGTGGGTCGATGCTCTGTATTTTAGTGAAAACTGGATCATGTTTGGAGGCTTGGTTGAGGAAATAGTGCAACCGAAAGATAATTTGTGATGAGCTGGGTCGAAATTCTGTAATTTTACTTTTTGACTAATTTTTCGGAAACGAGCGATCGTATAACATTTTGGTTTGCAGTTGTGGGTAGAGCATTTAAATACCTTTCTTTTGATGTGCATTTTGATTGGTTGGGAAATAATTTTGAAAATACAACTTTTTTCGGCAAGGGTTAGCCCACGATTTTCTCGAAAAACTGAAAAAAAAATCATTTTTGTGATTTATGCATCAATTGAAAGGTGGGTCGATGCTCTGTATTTTAGTGAAAACCGCATCATGTTTGGAGGCTTGGTTGAGGAAATAGAGCAACCGAAAGATAATTTGTGATGAGCTGGGTCGAAATTCTGTAATTTTACTTTTTGACTAATTTTTCGGAAAAGAGAGATCGTATAACATTTTGGTTTGCAGTTGTGGGTAGAGCATTTAAATACCTTTCTTTTGATGTGTATTTTGATTGGTTGGGAAATAATTTTGAAAATACTACTTTTTTCGGCAAGGGTTAGCCCACGATTTTGTCGAAAAACTGAAAAAAAAAAAATCATTTTTGAGATTTATGCATCAATTGAAAGGTGGGTCGATGCTCTGTATTTTAGTGAAAACCGCATCATGTTTGGAGGCTTGGTTGAGGAAATAGAGCAACCGAAAGATAATTTGTGATGAGCTGGGTCGAAATTCTGTAATTTTACTTTTTGACTAATTTTTCGGAAACGAGCGATCGTATAACATTTTGGTTTGCAGTTGTGAGTAGAGCATTTAAATACCTTTCTTTTGATGTGCATTTTGATTGGTTGGGAAATAATTTTAAAAATATTACTTTTTTCGGCAAGGGTTAGCCCACGATTTTCTCGAAAAACTGAAAAAAAAATCATTTTTGTGATTTATGCATCAATTGAAAGGTGGGTCGATGCTCTGTATTTTAGTGAAAACCGCATCATGTTTGGAGGCTTGGTTGAGGAAATAGAGCAACCGAAAGATCATTTGTGATGAGCTGGGTCGAAATTCTGTAATTTTACTTTTTGACTAATTTTTCGGAAAAGAGAGATCGTATAACATTTTGGTTTGCAGTTGTGGGTAGAGCATTTAAATACCTTTCTTTTGATGTGTATTTTGATTGGGTGGGAAATAGTTTTGAAAATACTACTTTTTTCGGCAAGGGTTAGCCCACGATTTTCTCGAAAAACTGAAAAAAAAATCATTTTTGTGATTTATGCATCAATTGAAAGGTGGGTCGATGCTCTGTATTTTAGTGAAAACCGCATCATGTTTGGAGGCTTGGTTGAGGAAATAGAGCAACCGAAAGATAATTTGTGATGAGCTGGGTCGAAATTCTGTAATTTTACTTTTTGACTAATTTTTCGGAAACAAGCGATCGTATAACATTTTGGTTTGCAGTTGTGGGTAGAGCATTTAAAAACCTTTCTTTTGATGTGCATTTTGATTGGGTGGGAAATAGTTTTGAAAATACTACTTTTTTCGGCAAGGGTTAGCCCACGATTTTCTCGAAAAACTGAAAAAAAATCATTTTTGAGATTTATGCATCAATTAAAAGGTGGGTCGATGCTCTGTATTTTAGTGAAAACCGCATCATGTTTGGAGGCTTGGTTGAGGAAATAGAGCAACCGAAAGATAATTTGTGATGAGCTGGGTCGAAATTCTGTTATTTTACTTTTTGACTAATTTTTCGGAAACGAGAGATCGTATAACATTTTGGTTTGCAGTTGTGGGTAGAGCATTTAAATACCTTTCTTTTGATGTGCATTTTGATTGGGTGGGAAATAGTTTTGAAAATACTACTTTTTTCGGCAAGGGTTAGCCCACGATTTTCTCGAAAAACTGAAAAAAAATCATTTTTGAGATTTATGCATCAATTGAAAGGTGGGTCGATGCTCTGTATTTTAGTGACAACCGCATCATGTTTGGAGGCTTGGTTGAGGAAATAGAGCAACCGAAAGATAATTTGTGATGAGCTGGGTCGAAATTCTGTAATTTTACTTTTTGACTAATTTTTCGGAAAAGAGAGATCGTATAACATTTTGGTTTGCAGTTGTTGGTAGAGCATTTAAATACCTTTCTTTTGATGTGCATTTTGATTGGGTGGGAAATAGTTTTGAAAATACTACTTTTTTCGGCAAGGGTTAGCCCACTATTTTCTCGAAAAACTGAAAAAAAATCATTTTTGTGATTTATGCATCAATTGAAAGCTGGGTCGATGCTCTGTATTTTAGTGAAAACCGCATCATGTTTGGAGGCTTGGTTGAGGAAATAGAGCAACCGAAAGATAATTTGTGATGAGCTGGGTCAAAATTCTGTAATTTTACTTTTTGACTAATTTTTCGGAAAAGAGAGATCGTATAACATTTTGGTTTGCAGTTGTGGGTAGAGCATTTAAATACCTTTCTTTTGATGTGCATTTTGATTGGGTGGGAAATAGTTTTGAAAATACTACTTTTTTCGGCAAGGGTTAGCCACGATTTTCTCGAAAAACTGAAAAAAAAATCATTTTTGTGATTTATGCATCAATTGAAAGGTGGGTCGATGCTCTGTATTTTAGTGAAAACCGCATCATGTTTGGAGGCTTGGTTGAGGAAATAGAGCAACCGAAAGATAATTTGTGATGAGCTGGGTCGAAATTCTGTAATTTTACTTTTTGACTAATTTTTCGGAAAAGAGAGATCGTATAACATTTTGGTTTGCAGTTGTGGGTAGAGCATTTAAATACCTTTCTTTTGATGTGTATTTTGATTGGTTGGGAAATAGTTTTGAAAATACTACTTTTTTCGGCAAGGGTTAGCCCACTATTTTCTCGAAAAACTGAAAAAAAATCATTTTTGTGATTTATGCATCAATTGAAAGCTGGGTCGATGCTCTGTATTTTAGTGAAAACCGCATCATGTTTGGAGGCTTGGTTGAGGAAATAGAGCAACCGAAAGATAATTTGTGATGAGCTGGGTCAAAATTCTGTAATTTTACTTTTTGACTAATTTTTCGGAAAAGAGAGATCGTATAACATTTTGGTTTGCAGTTGTGGGTAGAGCATTTAAATACCTTTCTTTTGATGTGCATTTTGATTGGGTGGGAAATAGTTTTGAAAATACTACTTTTTTCGGCAAGAGTTAGCCACGATTTTCTCGAAAAACTGAAAAAAAAATCATTTTTGTGATTTATGCATCAATTGAAAGCTGGGTCGATGCTCTGCATTTTAGTGAAAACCGCATCATGTTTGGAGGCTTGGTTGAGGAAATAGAGCAACCGAAAGATAATTTGTGATGAGCTGGGTCGAAATTCTGTAATTTTACTTTTTGACTAATTTTTCGGAAAAGAGAGATCGTATAACATTTTGGTTTGCAGTTGTGGGTAGAGCATTTAAATACCTTTCTTTTGATGTGTATTTTGATTGGTTGGGAAATAGTTTTGAAAATACTACTTTTTTCGGCAAGGGTTAGCCCACGATTTTCTCGAAAAACTGAAAAAAAATCATTTTTGTGATTTATGCATCAATTGAAAGGTGGGTCGATGCTCTGTATTTTAGTGAAAACCGCATCATGTTTGGAGGCTTGGTTGAGGAAATAGAGCAACCGAAAGATAATTTGTGATGAGCTGGGTCGAAATTCTGTAATTTTACTTTTTGACTAATTTTTCGGAAACGAGCGATTGTATAACATTTTGGTTTGCAGTTGTGGGTAGAGCATTTAAATACCTTTCTTTTGATGTGCATTTTGATTGGGTGGGAAATAGTTCTGAAAATACTACTTTTTCGGCAATGGGTTAGCCCACGATTTTCTCGAAAAACTGAAAAAAAAATCATTTTTATGATTTATGCATCAATTGAAAGGTGGGTCGATGCTCTGTATTTTAGTGAAAACCGCATCATGTTTGGAGGCTTGGTTGAGGAAATAGAGCAACCGAAAGATAATTTATGATGAGCTGGGTCGAAATTCTGTAATTTTACTTTTTGACTAATTTTTCGGAAACAAGCGATCGTATAACATTTTGGTTTGCAGTTGTGGGTAGAGCATTTAAATACCTTTCTTTTGATGTGCATTTTGATTGGGTGGGAAATAGTTTTGAAAATACTACTTTTTTTGGCAAGGGTTAGCCCACGATTTTCTCGAAAAACTGAAAAAAAAAAATCATTTCTGTGATTTATGCATCAATTGAAAGGTGGGTCGATGCTCTGTATTTTAGTGAAAACCGCATCATGTTTGGAGGCTTGGTTGAGGAAATAGAGCAACCGAAAGATAATTTGTGATGAGCTGGGTCGAAATTCTGTAATTTTACTTTTTGACTAATTTTTCGGAAACGAGCGATCGTATAACATTTTGGTTTGCAGTTGTGGGTAGAGCATTTAAATACCTTTCTTTTGATGTGTATTTTGATTGGTTGGGAAATAATTTTGAAAATACTACTTTTTTCGCAAGGGTTAGCCGACGATTTACTCGAAAAACTGAAAAAAAATCATTTTTGTGATTTATGCATCAATTGAAAGTTGGGTCGATGCTCTGTATTTTAGTGAAAACCGCATCATGTTTGGAGGCTTGGTTGAGGAAATAGAGCAACCGAAAGATAATTTGTGATGAGCTGGGTCGAAATTCTGTAATTTTACTTTTTGACTAATTTTTCGGAAACGGACGATCGTATAACATTTTGGTTTGCAGTTGTGGGTAGAGCATTTAAATACCTTTCTTTTGATGTGCATTTTGATTGGGTGGGAAATAGTTTTGAAAATACTACTTTTTCGGCAAGGGTTAACCCACGATTTTCTCGAAAAACTGAAAAAAAATCATTTTTGTGATTTATGCATCAATTGAAAGGTGGGTCGATGCTCTGTATTTTAGTGAAAACCGCATCATGTTTGGAGGCTTGGTTGAGGAAATAGAGCAACCGAAAGATAATTTGTGATGAGCTGGGTCGAAATTCTGTAATTTTACTTTTTGACTAATTTTTCGGAAACGAGCGATCGTATAACATTTTGGTTTGCAGTTGTGGGTAGAGCATTTAAATACCTTTCTTTTGATGTGCATTTTGATTGGGTGGGAAATAGTTTTGAAAATACTACTTTTTCGGCAATGGGTTAGCCCACGATTTTCTCGAAAAACTGAAAAAAAATCATTTTTGTGATTTATGCATCAATTGAAAGGTGGGTCGATGGTCTGTATTTTAGTGAAAACCGCATTATGTTTGGAGGCTTGGTTGAGGAAATAGAGCAACCGAAAGATAATTTGTGATGAGCTGGGTCGAAATTCTGTAATTTTACTTTTTGACTAATTTTTCGGAAACGAGCGATTGTACAACATTTTGGTTTGCAGTTGTGGGTAGAGCATTTAAATACATTTCTTTTGATGTGCATTTTGATTGGGTGGGAAATAGTTTTGAAAATACTACTTTTTTCGGCAAGGGTTAGCCCACGATTTTCTCGAAAAACTGAAAAAAAAATCATTTTTGTGATTTATGCATCAATTGAAAGGTGGGCCGATGCTCTGTATTTTAGTGAAAACCGCATCATGTTTGGAGGCTTGGTTGAGGAAATAGAGCAACCGAAAGATAATTTGTGATGAGCTGGGTCGAAATTCTGTAATTTTACTTTTTGACTAATTTTTCGGAAAAGAGAGATCGTATAACATTTTGGTTTGCAGTTGTGGGTAGAGCATTTAAATACCTTTCTTTTGATGTGCATTTTGATTGGGTGGGAAATAGTTTTGAAAATACTACTTTTTTCGGCAAGGGTTAGCCCACGATTTTCTCGAAAAACTGAAAAAAAATCATTTTTGTGATTTATGCATCAATTGAAAGGTGGGTCGATGCTCTGTATTTTAGTGAAAACCGCATCATGTTTGGAGGTTTGGTTGAGGAAATAGAGCAACCGAAAGATAATTTGTGATGAGCTGGGTCGAAATTCTGTAATTTTACTTTTTGACTAATTTTTCGGAAACGAGCGATCGTATAACATTTTGGTTTGCAGTTGTGGGTAGAGCATTTAAATACCTTTCTTTTGATGTGCATTTTGATTGGGTGGGAAATAGTTTTGAAAATACTACTTTTTTCGGCAAGGGTTAACCCACGATTTTCTCGAAAAACTGAAAAAAAATCATTTTTGAGATTTATGCATCAATTGAAAGGTGGGTCGATGCTCTGTATTTTAGTGAAAACCGCATCATGTTTGGAGGCTTGGTTGAGGAAATAGAGCAACCGAAAGATAATTTGTGATGAGCTGGGTCGAAATTCTGTAATTTTACTTTTTGACTAATTTTTCGGAAACGAGCGATCGTATAACATTTTGGTTTGCAGTTGTGGGTAGAGCATTTAAATACCTTTCTTTTGATGTGCATTTTGATTGGGTGGGAAATAGTTTTGAAAATACTACTTTTTTCGGCAAGGGTTAGCCCACGATTTTCTCGAAAAACTGAAAAAAAATCATTTTTGTGATTTATGCATCAATTGAAAGGTGGGTCGATGCTCTGTATTTTAGTGAAAACCGCATCATGTTTGGAGGCTTGGTTGAGGAAATAGAGCAACCGAAAGATAATTTGTGATGAGCTGGGTCGAAATTCTGTAATTTTACTTTTTGACTAATTTTTCGGAAAAGAGAGATCGTATAACATTTTGGTTTGCAGTTGTGGGTAGAGCATTTAAATACCTTTCTTTCGATGTGCATTTTGATTGGGTGGGAAATAGTTTTGAAAATACTACTTTTTCGGCAATGGGTTAGCCCACGATTTTCTCGAAAAACTGAAAAAAAATCATTTTTGAGATTTATGCATCAATTGAAAGGTGGGTCGATGCTCTGTATTTTAGTGACAACCGCATCATGTTTGGAGGCTTGGTTGAGGAAATAGAGCAACCGAAAGATAATTTGTGATGAGTTGGGTCGAAATTCTGTAATTTTACTTTTTGACTAATTTTTCGGAAAAGAGAGATCGTATAACATTTTGGTTTGCAGTTGTTGGTATAGCATTTAAATACCTTTCTTTTGATGTGCATTTTGATTGTTTGGGAAATAGTTTTGAAAATACTACTTTTTTCGGCAAGGGTTAGCCCACGATTTTCTCGAAAAACTGAAAAAAAAATCATTTTTGTGATTTATGCATCAATTGAAAGGTGGGTCGATGCTCTGTATTTTAGTGAAAACCGCATCATGTTTGGAGGCTTGGTTGAGGAAATAGAGCAACCGAAAGATAATTTGTGATGAGCTGGGTCGAAATTCTGTAATTTTACTTTTTGACTAATTTTTCGGAAACGAGCGATCGTATAACATTTTGGTTTGCAGTTGTGGGTAGAGCATTTAAATACCTTTCTTTTGATGTGCATTTTGATTGGGTGGGAAATAGTTTTGAAAATACTACTTTTTTCGGCAAGGGTTAGCCCACGATTTTCTCGAAAAACTGAAAAAAAAATCATTTTTGAGATTTATGCATCAATTGAAAGGTGGGTCGATGCTCTGTATTTTAGTGAAAACCGCATCATGTTTGGAGGCTTGGTTGAGGAAATAGAGCAACCGAAAGATAATTTGTGATGAGCTGGGTCGAAATTCTGTAATTTTACTTTTTGACTAATTTTTCGGAAACAAGCGATCGTATAACATTTTGGTTTGCAGTTGTGGGTAGAGCATTTAAATACCTTTCTTTTGATGTGCATTTTGATTGGGTGGGAAATAGTTTTAAAAATACTACTTTTTTCGGCAAGGGTTAGCCCACGATTTTCTCGAAAAACTGAAAAAAAATCATTTTTGAGATTTATGCATCAATTGAAAGGTGGGTCGATGCTCTGTATTTTAGTGAAAACCGCATCATGTTTGGAGGCTTGGTTGAGGAAATAGAGCAACCGAAAGATAATTTGTGATGAGCTGGGTCGAAATTCTGTAATTTTACTTTTTGACTAATTTTTCGGAAAAGAGAGATCGTATAACATTTTGGTTTGCAGTTGTTGGTAGAGCATTTAAATACCTTTCTTTTGATGTGCATTTTGATTGGGTGGGAAATAGTTTTGAAAATACTACTTTTTTCGGCAAGGGTTAGCCCACGATTTTCTCGAAAAACTGAAAAAAAATCATTTTTGAGATTTATGCATCAATTGAAAGTTGGGTCGATGCTCTATATTTTAGTGAAAACTGCATCATGTTTGGAGGCTTGGTTGAGGAAATAGAGCAACCGAAAGATAATTTGTGATGAGCTGGGTCGAAATTCTGTAATTTTACTTTTTGACTAATTTTTCGGAAACGAGCGATCGTATAACATTTTGGTTTGCAGTTGTTGGTAGAGCATTTAAATACCTTTCTTTTGATGTGCATTTTGATTGGGTGGGAAATAGTTTTGAAAATACTACTTTTTTCGGCAAGGGTTAGCCCACGATTTTCTCGAAAAACTGAAAAAAAATCATTTTTGTGATTTATGCATCAATTGAAAGGTGGGTCGATGCTCTGTATTTTAGTGAAAACCGCATCATGTTTGGAGGCTTGGTTGAGGAAATAGAGCAACCGAAAGATAATTTGTGATGAGCTGGGTCAAAATTCTGTAATTTTACTTTTTGACTAATTTTTCGGAAACGAGCGATCGTATAACATTTTGGTTTGCAGTTGTGGGTAGAGCATTTAAATACCTTTCTTTTGATGTGCATTTTGATTGGGTGGGAAATAGTTTTGAAAATACTACTTTTTTCGGCAAGGGTTAGCCCACGATTTTCTCGAAAAACTGAAAAAAATGAGATTAAGATTTATGCATCAATTGAAAGGTGGGTCGATGCTCTGTATTTTAGTGAAAACCGCATCATGTTTGGAGGCTTAGTTGAGGAAATAGAGCAACCGAAAGATAATTTGTGATGAGCTGGGTCGAAATTCTGTAATTTTACTTTTTGACTAATTTTTCGGAAACGAGCGATCGTATAACATTTTGGTTTGCAGTTGTGGGTAGAGCATTTAAATACCTTTCTTTTGATGTGCATTTTGATTGGGTGGGAAATAGTTTTGAAAATACTACTTTTTCGGCAATGGGTTAGCCCACGATTTTCTCGAAAAACTGAAAAAAAATCATTTTTGAGATTTATGCATCAATTGAAAGGTGGGTCGATGCTCTGTATTTTAGTGAAAACCGCATCATGTTTGGAGGCTTGGTTGAGGAAATAGAGCAACCGAAAGATAATTTGTGATGAGCTGGTTCGAAATTCTGTAATTTTACTTTTTGACTAATTTTTCGGAAACGAGCGATCGTATAACATTTTGGTTTGCAGTTGTGGGTAGAACATTTAAATAACTTTCTTTTGATATGCATTTTGATTGGGTGGGAAATAGATTTGAAAATGCTACTTTTTCGGCAATGGGTTAGCCCACGATTTTCTCGAAAAACTGAAAAAAAAATCATTTTTGTGATTTATGCATCAATTGAAAGGTGGGTCGATGCTCTGTATTTTAGTGAAAACCGCATCATGTTTGGAGGCTTGGTTGAGGAAATAGAGCAACCGAAAGATAATTTGTGATGAGCTGGGTCGAAATTCTGTAATTTTACTTTTTGACTAATTTTTCGGAAACGAGCGATTGTATAACATTTTGGTTTGCAGTTGTGGGTAGAGCATTTAAATACCTTTCTTTTGATGTGCATTTTGATTGGGTGGGAAATAGTTTTGAAAATACTACTTTTTCGGCAATGGGTTAGCCCACGATTTTCTCGAAAAACTGAAAAAAAAATCATTTTTGTGATTTATGCATCAATTGAAAGGTGGGTCGATGCTCTGTATTTTAGTGAAAACCGCATCATGTTTGGAGGCTTGGTTGAGGAAATAGAGCAACCGAAAGATAATTTGTGATGAGCTGGGTCGAAATTCTGTAAATTTACTTTTTGACTAATTTTTCGGAAACAAGCGATCGTATAACATTTTGGTTTGCAGTTGTGGATAGAGCATTTAAATACCTTTCTTTTGATGTGCATTTTGATTGGGTGGGAAATAGTTTTGAAAATACTACTTTTTTCGGCAAGGGTTAGCCCACGATTTTCTCGAAAAACTGAAAAAAAATCATTTTTGTGATTTATGCATCAATTGAAAGGTGGGTCGATGCTCTGTATTTTAGTGAAAACCGCATCATGTTTGGAGGCTTGGTTGAGGAAATAGAGCAACCGAAAGATAATTTGTGATGAGCTGGGTCGAAATTCTGTAATTTTACTTTTTGACTAATTTTTCGGAAACGAGCGATCGTATAACATTTTGGTTTGCAGTTGTGAGTAGAGCATTTAAATACCTTTCTTTTGATGTGCATTTTGATTGGGTGGGAAATAGTTTTGAAAATACTACTTTTTCGGCAATGGGTTAGCCCACGATTTTCTCGAAAAACTGAAAAAAAAATCATTTTTGTGATTTATGCATCAATTGAAAGGTGGGTCGATGCTCTGTATTTTAGTGAAAACCGCATCATGTTTGGAGGCTTGGTTGAGGAAATAGAGCAACCGAAAGATAATTTGTGATGAGCTGGGTCGAAATTCTGTAATTTTACTTTTTGACTAATTTTTCGGAAACGAGCGATCGTATAACATTTTGGTTTGCAGTTGTGGGTAGAGCATTTAAATACCTTTCTTTTGATGTGCATTTTGATTGGGTGGGAAATAGTTTTGAAAATACTACTTTTTCGGCAATG
This sequence comes from Eupeodes corollae, assembly GCF_945859685.1. Classification (NCBI taxonomy): domain Eukaryota; kingdom Metazoa; phylum Arthropoda; class Insecta; order Diptera; family Syrphidae; genus Eupeodes; species Eupeodes corollae. Next base: position 15,131 of record NW_026605142.1, read on the forward strand.
AGTTAGCCCACGATTTTCTCGAAAAACTGAAAAAAAAATCATTTTTGTGATTTATGCATCAATTGAAAGGTGGGTCGATGCTCTGTATTTTAGTGAAAACCGCATCATGTTTGGAGGCTTGGTTGAGGAAATAGAGCAACCGAAAGATAATTTGTGATGAGCTGGGTCGAAATTCTGTAATTTTACTTTTTGACTAATTTTTCGGAAACGAGCGATCGTATAACATTTTGGTTTGCAGTTGTTGGTAGAGCATTTAAATACCTTTCTTTTGATGTGCATTTTGATTGGGTGGGAAATAGATTTGAAAATGCTACTTTTTCGGCAATGGGTTAGCCCACGATTTTCTCGAAAAACTGAAAAAAAATCATTTTTGAGATTTATGCATCAATTGAAAGGTGGGTCGATGCTCTGTATTTTAGTGAAAACCGCATCATGTTTGGAGGCTTGGTTGAGGAAATAGAGCAACCGAAAGATAATTTGTGATGAGCTGGGTCGAAATTCTGTAATTTTACTTTTTGACTAATTTTTCGGAAAAGAGAGATCGTATAACATTTTGGTTTGCAGTTGTGGGTAGAGCATTTAAATACCTTTCTTTTGATGTGCATTTTGATTGGGTGGGAAATAGTTTTGAAAATACTACTTTTTTCGGCAAGGGTTTAGCCCACGATTTTCTCGAAAAACTGAAAAAAAATCATTTTTGAGATTCATGCATTAATTGAAAGGTGGGTCGATGCTCAGTATTTTAGTGAAAACCGCATCATGTTTGGAGGCTTGGTTGAGGAAATAGAGCAACCGAAAGATAATTTGTGATGAGCTGGGTCGAAATTCTGTAATTTTACTTTTTGACTAATTTTTCGGAAAAGAGAGATCGTATAACATTTTGGTTTGCAGTTGTGGGTAGAGCATTTAAATACCTTTCTTTTGATGTGCATTTTGATTGGGTGGGAAATAGTTTTGAAAACACTACTTTTTTCGGCAAGGGTTAGCCCACGATTTTCTCGAAAAACTGAAAAAAAATCATTTTTGTGATTTATGCATCAATTGAAAGGTGGGTCGATGCTCTGTATTTTAGTGAAAACCGCATCATGTTTGGAGGCTTGGTTGAGGAAATAGAGCAACCGAAATATAATTTGTGATGAGCTGGGTCGAAATTCTGTAATTTACTTTTTGACTAATTTTTCGGAAAAGAGAGATCGTATAACATTTTGGTTTGCAGTTGTTGGTAGAGCACTTGAATACCTTTCTTTTGATGTGCATTTTGATTGGGTGGGAAATAGTTTTGAAAATACTACTTTTTTCGGCAAGGGTTAGCCCACGATTTTCTCGAAAAACTGAAAAAAAATCATTTTTGTGATTAATGCATCAATTGAAAGGTGGGTCGATGCTCTGTATTTTAGTGAAAACCGCATCATGTTTGGAGGCTTGGTTGAGGAAATAGAGCAACCGAAAGATAATTTGTGATGAGCTGGGTCGAAATTCTGTAATTTTACTTTTGACTAATTTTTCGGAAAAGAGAGATCGTATAACATTTTGGTTTGCAGTTGTGGGTAGAGCATTTAAATACCTTTCTTTTGATGTGCATTTTGATTGGGTGGGAAATAGTTTTGAAAATACTACTTTTTCGGCAAGGGTTAGCCCACGATTTTCTCGAAAAACTGAAAAAAAATCATTTTTGTGATTTATGCATCAATTGAAAGGTGGGTCCATGCTCTGTATTTTAGTGAAAACCGCATCATGTTTGGAGGCTTGGTTGAGGAAATAGAGCAACCGAAAGATAATTTGTGATGAGCTGGGTCGAAATTCTGTAAATTTACTTTTTGACTAATTTTTCGGAAACAAGCGATCGTATAACATTTTGGTTTGCAGTTGTGGGTAGAGCATTTAAATACCTTTCTTTTGATGTGCATTTTGATTGGGTGGGAAATAGTTTTGAAAATACTACTTTTTTCGGCAAGGGTTAGCCCACGATTTTCTCGAAAAACTGAAAAAAAATCATTTTTGTGATTTATGCATCAATTGAAAGGTGGGTCGATGCTCTGTATTTTAGTGAAAACCGCATCATGTTTGGAGGCTTGGTTGAGGAAATAGAGCAACCGAAAGATAATTTGTGATGAGCTGGGTCGAAATTCTGTAATTTTACTTTTTGACTAATTTTTCGGAAACGAGCGATCGTATAACATTTTGGTTTGCAGTTGTGGGTAGAGCATTTAAATACCTTTCTTTTGATGTGCATTTTGATTGGGTGGGAAATAGTTTTGAAAATACTACTTTTTCGGCAATGGGTTAGCCCACGATTTTCTCGAAAAACTGAAAAAAAAATCATTTTTGTGATTTATGCATCAATTGAAAGGTGGGTCGATGCTCTGTATTTTAGTGAAAACCGCATCATGTTTGGAGGCTTGGTTGAGGAAATAGAGCAACCGAAAGATAATTTGTGATGAGCTGGGTCGAAATTCTGTAAATTTACTTTTTGACTAATTTTTCGGAAACAAGCGATCGTATAACATTTTGGTTTGCAGTTGTGGGTAGAGCATTTAAATACCTTTCTTTTGATGTGCATTTTGATTGGGTGGGAAATAGTTTTGAAAATACTACTTTTTTCGGCAAGGGTTAGCCCACGATTTTCTCGAAAAACTGAAAAAAAATCATTTTTGTGATTTATGCATCAATTGAAAGGTGGGTCGATGCTCTGTATTTTAGTGAAAACCGCATCATGTTTGGAGGCTTGGTTGAGGAAATAGAGCAACCGAAAGATAATTTGTGATGAGCTGGGTCGAAATTCTGTAATTTTACTTTTTGACTAATTTTTCGGAAACGAGCGATCGTATAACATTTTGGTTTGCAGTTGTGGGTAGAGCATTTAAATACCTTTCTTTTGATGTGCATTTTGATTGGGTGGGAAATAGTTTTGAAAATACTACTTTTTCGGCAATGAGTTAGCCCACAATTTTCTCGAAAAACTGAAAAAAAAAAAATCATTTTTGTGATTTATGCATCAATTGAAAGGTGGGTCGATGCTCTGTATTTTAGTGAAAACCGCATCATGTTTGGAGGCTTGGTTGAGGAAATAGAGCAACCGAAAGATAATTTGTGATGAGCTGGGTCGAAATTCTGTAATTTTACTTTTTGACTAATTTTTCGGAAAAGAGAGATCGTATAACATTTTGGTTTGCAGTTGTGGGTAGAGCATTTAAATACCTTTCTTTTGATGTGCATTTTGATTGGGTGCGAAATAGTTTTGAAAATACTACTTTTTCGGCAATGGGTTAGCCCACGATTTTCTCGAAAAACTGAAAAAAAAATCATTTTTGTGATTTATGCATCAATTGAAAGGTGGGTCGATGCTCTGTATTTTAGTGAAGACCGCATCATGTTTGGAGGCTTGGTTGAGGAAATAGAGCAACCGAAAGATAATTTGTGATGAGCTGGGTCGAAATTCTGTAATTTTACTTTTTGACTAATTTTTCGGAAACGAGCGATCGTATAACATTTTGGTTTGCAGTTGTGGGTAGAGCATTTAAATACCTTTCTTTTGATGTGCATTTTGATTAGGTGGGAAATAGTTTTGAAAATACTACTTTTTCGGCAAGGGTTAGCCCACGATTTTCTCGAAAAACTGAAAAAAAATCATTTTTGTGATTTATGCATCAATTGAAAGGTGGGTCGATGCTCTGTATTTTAGTGAAAACCGCATCATGTTTGGAGGCTTGGTTGAGGAAATAGAGCAACCGAAAGATAATTTGTGATGAGCTGGGTCGAAATTCTGTAATTTTACTTTTTGACTAATTTTTCGGAAACGAGCGATCGTATAACATTTTGGTTTGCAGTTGTGGGTAGAGCATTTAAATACCTTTCTTTTGATGTGCATTTTGATTGGGTGGAAATAGATTTGAAAATGCTACTTTTTCGGCAATGGGTTAGCCCACGATTTTCTCGAAAAACTGAAAAAAAAATCGTTTTTGTGATTTATGCATCAATTGAAAGGTGGGTCGATGCTCTGTATTTTAGTGAAAACCGCATCATGTTTGGAGGCTTGGTTGAGGAAATAGAGCAACCGAAAGATAATTTGTGATGAGCTGGGTCGAAATTCTGTAATTTTACTTTTTGACTAATTTTTCGGAAACGAGCGATTGTATAACATTTTGGTTTGCAGTTGTGGGTAGAGCATTTAAATACCTTTCTTTTGATGTGCATTTTGATTGGGTGGGAAATAGTTTTGAAAATACTACTTTTTTCGGCAAGGGTTAGCCCACGATTTTCTCGAAAAACTGAAAAAAAATCATTTTTGTGATTTATGCATCAATTGAAAGGTGGGTCGATGCTCTGTATTTTAGTGAAAACCGCATCATGTTTGGAGGCTTGGTTGAGGAAATAGAGCAACCGAAAGATAATTTGTGATGAGCTGGGTCGAAATTCTGTAATTTTACTTTTTGACTAATTTTTCGGAAACGAGCGATCGTATAACATTTTGGTTTGCAGTTGTGGGTAGAGCATTTAAATACCTTTCTTTTGATGTGCATTTTGATTGGGTGGGAAATAGTTTTGAAAATACTACTTTTTCGGCAAGGGTTAGCCCACGATTTTCTCGAAAAACTGAAAAAAAATCATTTTTGTGATTTATGCATCAATTGAAAGGTGGGTCGATGCTCTGTATTTTAGTGAAAACCGCATCATGTTTGGAGGCTTGGTTGAGGAAATAGAGCAACCGAAAGATAATTTGTGATGAGCTGGGTCGAAATTCTGTAATTTTACTTTTTGACTAATTTTTCGGAAACGAGCGATCGTATAACATTTTGGTTTGCAGTTGTGGGTAGAGCATTTAAATACCTTTCTTTTGATGTGCATTTTGATTGGGTGGGAAATAGATTTGAAAATGCTACTTTTTCGGCAAGGGTTAGCCCACGATTTTCTCGAAAAACTGAAAAAAAATCATTTTTGTGATTTATGCATCAATTGAAAGGTGGGTCGATGCTCTGTATTTTAGTGAAAACCGCATCATGTTTGGAGGCTTGGTTGAGGAAATAGAGCAACCGAAAGATAATTTGTGATGAGCTGGGTCGAAATTCTGTAATTTTACTTTTTGACTAATTTTTCGGAAACGAGCGATCGTATAACATTTTGGTTTGCAGTTGTGGGTAGAGCATTTAAATACCTTTCTTTTGATGTGCATTTTGATTGGGTGGGAAATAGTTTTGAAAATACTACTTTTTCGGCAATGGGTTAGCCCACAATTTTCTCGAAAAACTGAAAAAAAAAATAATTTTTGTGATTTATGCATCAATTGAAAGGTGGGTCGATGCTCTGTATTTTAGTGAAAACCGCATCATGTTTGGAGGCTTGGTTGAGGAAATAGAGCAACCGAAAGATAATTTGTGATGAGCTGGGTCGAAATTCTATAATTTTACTTTTTGACTAATTTTTCGGAAAAGAGAGATCGTATAACATTTTGGTTTGCAGTTGTGGGTAGAGCATTTAAATACCTTTCTTTTGATGTGCATTTTGATTGGGTGGGAAATAGTTTTGAAAATACTACTTTTTCGGCAATGGCTTAGCCCACGATTTTCTCGAAAAACTGAAAAAAAAATGTGATTTATGCATCAATTGAAAGGTGGGTCGATGCTCTGTATTTTAGTGAAAACCGCATCATGTTTGGAGGCTTGGTTGAGGAAATAGAGCAACCGAAAGATAATTTGTGATGAACTGGGTCGAAATTCTGTAATTTTACTTTTTGACTAATTTTTCGGAAACGAGCGATCGTATAACATTTTGGTTTGCAGTTGTGGGTAGAGCATTTAAATACCTTTCTTTTGATGTGCATTTTGATTGGGTGGGAAATAGTTTTGAAAATACTACTTTTTCGGCAAGGGTTAGCCCACGATTTTCTCGAAAAACTGAAAAAAAATCATTTTTGTGATTTATGCACCAATTGAAAGGTGGGTCGATGCTCTGTATTTTAGTGACAACCGCATCATGTTTGGAGGCTTGGTTGAGGAAATAGAGCAACCGAAAGATAATTTGTGATGAGCTGGGTCGAAATTCTGTAATTTTACTTTTTGACTAATTTTTCGGAAACGAGCGATCGTATAACATTTTGGTTTGCAGTTGTGGTAGAGCATTTAAATACCTTTCTTTTGATGTGCATTTTGATTGGGTGGGAAATAGTTTTGAAAATACTACTTTTTTCGGCAAGGGTTAGCCCACGATTTTCTCGAAAAACTGAAAAAAAAAATCATTTTTGAGATTTATGCATCAATTGAAAGGTGGGTCGATGCTCTGTATTTTAGTGAAAACCGCATCATGTTTGGAGGCTTGGTTGAGGAAATAGAGCAACCGAAAGATAATTTGTGATGAGCTGGGTCGAAATTCTGTAATTTTACTTTTTGACTAATTTTTCGGAAACGAGCGATCGTATAACATTTTGGTTTGCAGTTGTGGGTAGAGCATTTAAATACCTTTCTTTTGATGTGCATTTTGATTGGGTGGGAAATAGATTTGAAAATGCTCCTTTTTCGGCAATGGGTTAGCCCACGATTTTCTCGAAAAACTGAAAAAAAATCATTTTTGAGATTTATGCATCAATTGAAAGGTGGGTCGATGCTCTGTATTTTAGTGACAACCGCATCATGTTTGGAGGCTTGGTTGAGGAAATAGAGCAACCGAAAGATAATTTGTGATGAGCTGCGTCGAAATTCTGTAATTTTACTTTTTGACTAATTTTTCGGAAACGAAAGATCGTATAACATTTTGGTTTGCAGTTGTGGTAGAGCATTTAAATACCTTTCTTTTGATGTGCATTTTGATTGGGTGGGAAATAGTTTTGAAAATACTACTTTTTTCGGCAAGGGTTAGCCCACGATTTTCTCGAAAAACTGAAAAAAAAAATCATTTTTGTGATTTATGCATCAAGTGAAAGGTGGGTCGATGCTCTGTATTTTAGTGAAAACCGCATCATGTTTGGAGGCTTGGTTGAGGAAATAGAGCAACCGAAAGATAATTTGTGATGACCTGGGTCGAAATTCTGTAATTTTACTTTTTGACTAATTTTTCGGAAACGAGCGATCGTATAACATTTTGGTTTGCAGTTGTGGGTAGAGCATTTAAATACCTTTCTTTTGATGTGCATTTTGATTGGGTGGGAAATAGTTTTGAAAATACTACTTTTTTCGGCAAGGGTTAGCCCACGATTTTCTCGAAAAACTGAAAAAAAAATCATTTTTGAGATTTATGCATCAATTGAAAGGTGGGTCGATGCTCTGTATTTTAGTGAAAACCGCATCATGTTTGGAGGCTTGGTTGAGGAAATAGAGCAACCGAAAGATAATTTGTGATGAGCTGGGTCGAAATTCTGTAATTTTACTTTTTGACTAATTTTTCGGAAACGAGCGATCGTATAACATTTTGGTTTGCAGTTGTGGGTAGAGCATTTAAATACCTTTCTTTTGATGTGCATTTTGATTGGGTGGGAAATAGTTTTGAAAATACTACTTTTTTCGGCAAGGGTTAGCCCACGATTTTCTCGAAAAACTGAAAAAAAAATCATTTGTGTGATTTATGCATCAATTGAAAGGTGGGTCGATGCTCTGTATTTTAGTGAAAACCGCATCATGTTTGGAGGCTTGGTTGAGGAAATAGAGCAACCGAAAGATAATTTGTGATGAGCTGGGTCGAAATTCTGTAATTTTACTTTTTGACTAATTTTTCGGAAAAGAGAGATCGTATAACATTTTGGCTTGCAGTTGTGGGTAGAGCATTTAAATACCTTTCTTTTGATGTGCATTTTGATTGGGTGGGAAATAGTTTTGAAAATACTACTTTTTCGGCAAGGGTTAGCCCACGATTTTCTCGAAAAACTGAAAAAAAAAATAATTTTTGAGATTTATGCATCAATTGAAAGGTGGGTCGATGCTCTGTATTTTAGTGAAAACCGCATCATGTTTGGAGGCTTGGTTGAGGAAATAGAGCAACCGAAAGATAATTTGTGATGAGCTGGGTCGAAATTCTGTAATTTTACTTTTTGACTAATTTTTCGGAAAAGAGAGATCGTATAACATTTTGGTTTGCAGTTGTGGGTAGAGCATTTAAATACCTTTCTTTTGATGTGTATTTTGATTGGATGGGAAATAATTTTGAAAATACTACTTTTTTCGGTAAGGGTTAGCCCACGATTTTCTCGAAAAAATGAGAAAAGAAATCATTTTTGTGATTTATGCATCAATTGAAAGGTGGGTCGATGCTCTGTATTTTAGTGAAAACCGCATCATGTTTGGAGGCTTGGTTGAGGAAATAGAGCAACCGAAAGATAATTTGTGATGAGCTGGGTCGAAATTCTGTAATTTTACTTTTTGACTAATTTTTCGGAAACGAGCGATCGTATAACATTTTGGTTTGCAGTTGTGGGTAGAGCATTTAAATACCTTTCTTTTGATGTGCATTTTGATTGGGTGGGAAATAGTTTTGAAAATACTACTTTTTTCGGCAAGGGTTAGCCCACGATTTTCTCGAAAAACTGAAAAAAAATCATTTTTGTGATTTATGCATCAATTGAAAGGTAGGTCGATGCTCTGTATTTTAGTGAAAACCGCATCATGTTTGGAGGCTTGGTTGAGGAAATAGAGCAACCGAAAGATAATTTGTGATGAGCTGGGTCGAAATTCTGTAATTTTACTTTTTGACTAATTTTTCGGAAACGAGCGATCGTATAACATTTTGGTTTGCAGTTGTGGGTAGAGCATTTAAATACCTTTCTTTTGATGTGCATTTTGATTAGGTGGGAAATAGTTTTGAAAATACTACTTTTTTCGGCAAGGGTTAGCCCACGATTTTCTCGAAAAACTGAAAAAAAATCATTTTTGTGATTTATGCATCAATTGAAAGGTGGGTCGATGCTTTTTGACTAATTTTTCGGAAACGAGCGATCGTATAACATATTGGTTTGCAGTTGTGGGTAGAGCATTTAAATACCTTTCTTTTGATGTGCATTTTGATTGGGTGGGAAATAGTTTTGAAAATACTACTTTTTTCGGCAAGGGTTAGCCCACGATTTTCTCGAAAAACTGAAAAAAAATCATTTTTGTGATTTATGCATCAATTGAAAGGTGGGTCGATGCTCTGTATTTTAGTGAAAACCGCATCATGTTTGGAGGCTTGGTTGAGAAAATAGAGCAACCGAAAGATAATTTGTGATGAGCTGGGTCGAAATTCTGTAATTTTACTTTTTGACTAATTTTTCGGAAAAGAGAGATCGTATAACATTTTGGCTTGCAGTTGTGGGTAGAGCATTTAAATACCTTTCTTTTGATGTGTATTTTGATTGGTTGGGAAATAATTTTGAAAATACTACTTTTTTCGGTAAGGGTTAGCCCTTGATTTTCTCGAAAAAATGAGAAAAGAAATCATTTTTGTGATTTATGCATCAATTGAAAGGTGGGTCGATGCTCTGTATTTTAGTGAAAACCGCATCATGTTTGGAGGCTTGGTTGAGGAAATAGAGCAACCGAAAGATAATTTGTGATGAGCTGGGTCGAAATTCTGTAATTTTACTTTTTGACTAATTTTTCGGAAAAGAGAGATCGTATAACATTTTCTTTTGCAGTTGTGGGTAGAGCATTTAAATACCTTTCTTTTGATGTGCATTTTGATTGGGTGGGAAATAGTTTTGAAAATACTACTTTTTCGGCAATGGGTTAGCCCACGATTTTCTCGAAAAACTGAAAAAAAATCATTTTTGTGATTTATGCATCAATTGAAAGGTGGGTCGATGCTCTGTATTTTAGTGAAAACCGCATCATGTTTGGAGGCTTGGTTGAGGAAATAGAGCAACCGAAAGATAATTTGTGATGAGCTGGGTCGAAATTCTGTAATTTTACTTTTTGACTAATTTTTCGGAAACGAGCGATCGTATAACATTTTGGTTTGCAGTTGTGGGTAGAGCATTTAAATACCTTTCTTTTGATGTGCATTTTGATTGGGTGGGAAATAGTTTTGAAAATACTACTTTTTTCGGCAAGGGTTAGCCCACGATTTTCTCGAAAAACTGAAAAAAAATCATTTTTGAGATTTATGCATCAATTGAAAGGTGGGTCGATGCTCTGTATTTTAGTGAAAACCGCATCATGTTTGGAGGCTTGGTTGAGGAAATAGAGCAACCGAAAGATAATTTGTGATGAGCTGGGTCGAAATTCTGTAATTTTACTTTTTGACTAATTTTTCGGAAACGAGCGATCGTATAACATTTTGGTTTGCAGTTGTGGGTAGAGCATTTAAATACCTTTCTTTTGATGTGCATTTTGATTGGGTGGGAAATAGTTTTGAAAATACTACTTTTTCGGCAATGGGTTAGCCCACGATTTTCTCGAAAAACTGAAAAAAAAATCATTTTTGTGATTTATGCATCAATTGAAAGGTGGGTCGATGCTCTGTATTTTAGTGAAAACCGCATCATGTTTGGAGGCTTGGTTGAGGAAATAGAGCAACCGAAAGATAATTTGTGATGAGCTGGGTCGAAATTCTGTAATTTTACTTTTTGACTAATTTTTCGGAAACGAGCGATCGTATAACATTTTGGTTTGCAGTTGTGGGTAGAGCATTTAAATACCTTTCTTTTGATGTGCATTTTGATTGGGTGGGAAATAGTTTTGAAAATACTACTTTTTTCGGCAAGGGTTAGCCCACGATTTTCTCGAAAAACTGAAAAAAAATCATTTTTGTGATTTATGCATCAATTGAAAGGTGGGTCGATGCTCTGTATTTTAGTGAAAACCGCATCATGTTTGGAGGCTTGGTTGAGGAAATAGAGCAACCGAAAGATAATTTGTGATGAGCTGGGTCGAAATTCTGTAATTTTACTTTTTGACTAATTTTTCGGAAACGAGCGATCGTATAACATTTTGGCTTGCAGTTGTGGGTAGAGCATTTAAATACCTTTCTTTTGATGTGCATTTTGATTGGGTGGGAAATAGTTTTGAAAATACTACTTTTTCGGCAAGGGTTAGCCCACGATTTTCTCGAAAAACTGAAAAAAAAAAATTTTTGAGATTTATGCATCAATTGAAAGGTGGGTCGATGCTCTGTATTTTAGTGAAAACCGCATCATGTTTGGAGGCTTGGTTGAGGAAATAGAGCAACCGAAAGATAATTTGTGATGAGCTGGGTCGAAATTCTGTAATTTTACTTTTTGACTAATTTTTCGGAAAAGAGAGATCGTATAACATTTTGGTTTGCAGTTGTGGGTAGAGCATTTAAATACCTTTCTTTTGATGTGTATTTTGATTGGTTGGGAAATAATTTTGAAAATACTACTTTTTTCGGCAAGGGTTAGCCCACGATTCTTCTACCTGAGCGTCGAACTTGTCGAGTTGTAGAATCTGAGTAAGGTCAATGATTCTCGGGAATTATTTCCCCAGAAGAGCCCTGAAACCAAAGGTCGCTCGCCCCTCCCCTTCCCAATCCTTACCAACTCCTACATCGGCTTTGTGCTACTATGCTGGCTGATGGCTCCTTATTCCCTGACTGTATAGTGCATCACTGTCTGTCAATACCCTGTTTCCTTCCTGGGACGCTTATGGCTCATTTGCTGTTCGTCTCTCCTTTTCCAATACATATCCCTCCCTTCAACTTCCCAATTGGGCTGGATCTAAGGTGTTATACGACCCGTGCCGATGATCAGCCAGGCTGAGGGCCCAATTTCTAAAAATAGCTCAGTCGATAACGGAGTATCCGGATACCAGGCGACCTCCGGATTAGCTAGCCTTATCTGTGTAAGCGAATCTCTGCACAGATGGACCCCCCTTTTTACTTCGCCTACTCGTGGGAATCTAAATGTACAAAATAAAACAAAAACTAAAACAAAAACAAAAAATAAACCCAAAACAAAAGCAAAATCGTCAAACCGGTGCCGGTACTCCAGCTACACCGGGCGGCAGTTCGGCGGCAACGCTGGCTGTCGTTGCACCTGTGCCAAACATCGGAGAAGGGATTGTGCCTAGTCACTGCCCTTCTTCGTGTGCAGTACAGGTTCTATCCACACCGGGCGGCAGTTCGGCGGCAACGTCGGCTGTCGTTACTCCTGTGCCAAACACCGGAAAAGGGCTTGTGCCAAGCCACTGCCCTTTTTCCGGTATGGCAAAGGATGTATCTATGGCTAAAACGCTTTCTCAGGTCGGTAGTGGAAAGTTCGTGAAAAATGATCCTTCCACTACCAAAGAGAGTAAACCTCTCCAGAATGCTCCTAGGAGCTCCTATAAACAACGGCGCTATGCGATGAGGATTCTAAAATCCTCTGGTTCGTCATTGGGGGATGGAAGTAATCCCATCCTTAGCAAGAGGCAGGAGTGGGCTAAATCCATTCTAGATAAAACCAGTCGCCATGACTCCGCGTCAAAACGACAAAGATCTTTGGAGGAGCCCACTCCCGTCCCTAAAAAGCCCAAAGTGCAAAACACCAGCACTCCTAACATGGCCAGAGTACCACTCACTAAACCATTCAGTGATGTACTTAAAGAGCCTAAAAAGATCATAGTAGCGGTCATTGATAGGAGCAATATTGATGGCACGATTACCTCTGACCGTTGGCAGATGGTGAAACTGGGGCTCTCGGCTGGCTTTCTCAAAGTCATGAGAGAGCATCCGGGTCCACCACCAGTAACAAGCGATTGGGGTTGGCATCAAGGTCATGTCAAACTCATCGCTTGTAACGATCAGAGGTCGCGCGATCTATATACGCTTGCTGTCGGCATGCTGGGCGAAGTCTGGCCAGGCGCAAAACTCGAGGTCGTTGCAAAGGAAGATATTCCTTGCAGGCCGAGAGCTCGCGCATGGATCCCGATAGAACCCTCTTGTCCAGATGACATTAGCACAATGATCAGGATCAGCAACCCGAACCTCCCTTGTCACGACTGGAAGATCGCGAAACTGGAGGAGCCAAAGGGTCTTTATAGAAGTGCGATTATCGTAATCAATAAGGACTCTGTGGCTTCTCTGGCGCGAGATAAGGGCGTGATAAGATACGGCTTCGAGTCAGTCACGCTCCGCGTATATAAAAAAGATGAGGCAGACGCTTCATGCGAGCCTCCACAACCTCCTTCGAAGGCTGTGTTGCAAGACGTAGTGAGTCCCATTGCTGCTATCACCTTCCCATCCTTGGATGTTGTTGATGATCTACCTGGGCCCTCTTCTGTCGCAGTACAGTCTTCTTCCGAAGCTGTGCAGCAAGACGTGGTGGGTCCCAGTGCTATCATCACCCTCCCATCCTTGGATGTGGATAAAAATATGGCGGGCCCCTCTTCTGTCGCAGCACAGTCTTCTCCCAAAAACGTCAAAGGTTTATCCCTAATGGAGGCCGATGACTCAATAGACAAAGCTCTTCCCAGTGAGGAAGAAGATGAACTATTAGGTTCCTCTTCGTCTGATCTGGATGAGCTGGATTTAACAGTGGTGGAGGTTGATCTGCCTATTTGTAGCCAAAATGCTGCAAATACTACAGATTAACCTCCAACACTCTAAAACGGCTTCGGCCTCCCTTCTTCTCCGCCTGACAAAAATTGGAGAAGATGTCGTTCTCATCCAAGAACCTTGGATTGTGAAATCCCTGATTCGAGGATTGAGAACTCCTGGCTACTACGTACTATATGTAACAGGAAAAGGTAACCCAAGGTCCTGCATACTAGTAAAACGTAATCTAAATGTATTTTTACTCCCTCAGTCACATACTGCGACATACTCAGCAGAGTTCAGCGCACTGCATGTCTCTGCATAAGCGGGGCATTGAGAACCACACCCTCAGCAGCGTTAGACACTCTCCTCCATCTGACACCCCTTGACATCTTCAGTAAACAAGTGGCAGCGAGTACAGCGATAAGACTCGACGCCTCATCTCAATGGACCAACAATAATGTGGGACACTCCATCATTTTGAACCTCTTTGGTTCTATACCAAAGTACATAGACTATACTATACCTAAACCCCTATTTGGAAAAAACTTCCAGGTATCCATTCCATCCAGAGATGAATGGGAGGACAAAAAACTCCTGGATAACAAAAGTATTCATTTTTATACAGATGGATCTAAGACAAATGAGGGAGTTGGTGGTGGTGTGTACTCAGAAATCATTGTAGCGTTTTTCAAGCGGAAATTTTGGCGATCAAAGAGGTTCTCTCCTGGCTAAGAGAAAACGTGATATCAACTTCTGATATCCGCATCTTCTCTGACAGTCAAGCTGCTATCAAATCCCTTGACGGTGTCTCGACCAAATCCTTGACGGCCCTCGATTGTCGATCGTCTCTTATGGAGATGGCGCAGCAATTTAACATTCACCTCTGTTGGGTGCCGGGCCACAGAGACATAACAGGTAATTGTAGAGCCGATGAACTCGCTAAAAATGGAACCGTCGAACCTATTTCACCTGAAAGGGAGAAGATAGGTATACCGATAGCTACATGTAAACTTATGTAAAAAGAAACAGCTTTTGCGATAGCAAATTCTAGGTGGCACAGCTTACCAACATGCGCAGCCACAAAACTCATATGGCCTTCACTGGACCTAAAGCGCTCTAAAGACTTGTTATCTCAAAGCAGACTTCATATTAGCTCCCTAATAGCTGTCCTTACAGGACACTGTCTTATAGGCAGACACGCAATACGACTGGGCGTAGCCTCAAATGACTTCTGTAGGAGCTGCATGGACGAAGAAGAAGAGGAAACAATCTCTCATCTCTTATGCACCTGCCCTGCTCTTTCAATCAAACGCAAACTTCATCTGGGTGACTACTCTTTTGATAATCCCAGCGAACTAGCTAAAAAGGATATTAAATATCTTCTTGGCTTTATAAAAAGCTCAAAATGGTTCTACTAGTTAGAAGTAATTCTCTAGATTCATGTGGTATCACAATGGGCCTTTCTCTTGGCCTAAGTGCGTGGATTCTAAATCCGCAGCCACGTTAACCTAACCTAACCTAACCTAGCCCACGATTTTCTCGAAAAAATGAGAAAAAAAATCATTTTTGTGATTTATGCATCAATTGAAAGGTGGGTCGATGCTCTGTATTTTAGTGAAAACCGCATCATGTTTGGAGGCTTGGTTGAGGAAATAGAGCAACCGAAAGATAATTTGTGATGAGCTGGGTCGAAATTCTGTAATTTTACTTTTTGACTAATTTTTCGGAAACGAGCGATCGTATAACATTTTGGTTTGCAGTTGTTGGTAGAGCATTTAAATACCTTTCTTTTGATGTGCATTTTGATTGGGTGGGAAATAGTTTTGAAAATACTACTTTTTTCGGCAAGGGTTAGCCCACGATTTTCTCGAAAAACTGAAAAAAAATTATTTTTGTGATTTATGCATCAATTGAAAGGTGGGTCGATGCTCTGTATTTTAGTGAAAACCGCATCATGTTTGGAGGCTTGGTTGAGGAAATAGAGCAACCGAAAGATAATTTGTGATGAGCTGGGTCGAAATTCTGTAATTTTACTTTTTGACTAATTTTTCGGAAAAGAGAGATCGTATAACATTTTGGTTTGCACTTGTGGGTAGAGCATTTAAATACCTTTCTTTTGATGTGCATTTTGATTGGGTGGGAAATAGTTTTGAAAATACTACTTTTTCGGCAAGGGTTAGCCCACGATTTTCTCGAAAAACTGAAAAATTCATTTTTGAGATTTATGCATCAATTGAAAGGTGGGTCGATGCTCTGTATTTTAGTGAAAACCGCATCATGTTTGGAGGCTTGGTTGAGGAAATAGAGCAACCGAAAGATAATTTGTGATGAGCTGGGTCGAAATTCTGTAATTTCACTTTTTGACTAATTTTTCGGAAACAAGCAATCGTATAACATTTTGGTTTGCAGTTGTGGGTAGAGCATTTAAATACCTTTCTTTTGATGTGCATTTTGATTGGGTATGAAATAGTTTTGAAAATACTACTTTTTTCGGCAAGGGTTAGCCCACGATTTTCTCGAAAAACTGAAAAAAAATCATTTTTGAGATTTATGCATCAATTGAAAGGTGGGTCGATGCTCTGTATTTTACTGAAAACTGCATCATGTTTGGAGGCTTGGTTGAGGAAATAGAGCAACCGAAAAATAATTTGTGATGACCTGGGTTGAAATTCTGTAATTTTACTTTTTGACTAATTTTTCGGAAACGAGCGATTGTATAACATTTTGGTTTGCAGTTGTGGGTAGAGCATTTAAATACCTTTCTTTTGATGTGCATTTTGATTGGGTGGGAAATAGTTTTGAAAATACTACTTTTTTCGGCAAGGGTAAGCCCACGATTTTCTCGAAAAACTGAAAAAAAAATCATTTTTGTGATTTATGCATCAATTGAAAGGTGGGTCGATGCTCTGTATTTTTGTGAAAACCGCATCATGTTTGGAGGCTTGATTGAGGAAATAGAGCAACCGAAAGATAACTTGTGATGAGCTGGGTCGAAATTCTGTAATTTTACTTTTTGACTAATTTTTCGGAAACGAGCGATCGTATAACATTTTGGTTTGCAGTTGTGGGTAGAGCATTTAAATACCTTTCTTTTGATGTGCATTTTGATTGGGTGGGAAGTAGTTTTGAAAATACTACTTTTTCGGCAAGGGTTAGCCCACGATTTTCTCGAAAAACTGAGAAAAAAAAATCATTTTTGTGATTTATGCATCAATTGAAAGGTGGTTCGATGCTCTGTATTTTAGTGAAAACCGCATCATGTTTGGAGGCTTGGTTGAGGAAATAGAGCAACCGAAAGATAATTTGTGATGAGCTGGGTCGAAATTCTGTAATTTTACTTTTTGACTAATTTTTCGGAAACGAGCGATCGTATAACATTTTGGTTTGCAGTTGTGGGTAGAGCATTTAAATACCTTTCTTTTGATGTGCATTTTGATTGGGTGGGAAATAGTTTTGAAAATACTACTTTTTCGGCAATGGGTTAGCCCACGATTTTCTCGAAAAACTGAAAAAAAAATCATTTTTGTGATTTATGCATCAATTGAAAGGTGGGTCGATGCTCTGTATTTTAGTGAAAACCGCATCATGTTTGGAGGCTTGGTTGAGGAAATAGAGCAACCGAAAGATAATTTGTGATGAGCTGGGTCGATATTCTGTAATTTTACTTTTTGACTAATTTTTCGGAAACGAGGGATCGTATAACATTTTGGTTTGCAGTTGTGGGTAGAGCATTTAAATACCTTTCTTTTGATGTGCATTTTGATTGGGTGGGAAATAGTTTTGAAAATACTACTTTTTCGGCAAGGTTAGCCCACGATTTTCTCGAAAAACTGAAAAAAAATCATTTTTGAGATTTATGCATCAATTGAAAGGTGGGTCGATGCTCTGTATTTTAGTGAAAACCGCATCATGTTTGGAGGCTTGGTTGAGGAAATAGAGCAACCGAAAGATAATTTGTGATGAGCTGGGTCGAAATTCTGTAATTTTACTTTTTGACTAATTTTTCGGAAACGAGCGATCGTATAACATTTTGGTTTGCAGTTGGTAGAGCATTTAAATACCTTTCTTTTGATGTGTATTTTGATTGGGTGGGAAATAGTTTTGAAAATACTACTTTTTCGGCAAGGGTTAGCCCACGATTTTCTCGAAAAACTGAAAAAAAATAATTTTTGTGATTTATGCATCAATTGAAAGGTGGGTCGATGCTCTGTATTTTAGTGAAAACCGCATCATGTTTTGAGGCTTGGTTGAGGAAATAGAGCAACCGAAAGATAATTTGTGATGAGCTGGGTCGATATTCTGTAATTTTACTTTTTGACTAATTTTTCGGAAACGAGGGATCGTATAACATTTTGGTTTGCAGTTGTGGGTAGAGCATTTAAATACCTTTCTTTTGATGTGCATTTTGATTGGGTGGGAAATAGTTTTGAAAATACTACTTTTTCGGCAAGGTTAGCCCACGATTTTCTCGAAAAACTGAAAAAAAATCATTTTTGAGATTTATGCATCAATTGAAAGGTGGGTCGATGCTCTGTATTTTAGTGAAAACCGCATCATGTTTGGAGGCTTGGTTGAGGAAATAGAGCAACCGAAAGATAATTTGTGATGAGCTGGGTCGAAATTCTGTAATTTTACTTTTTGACTAATTTTTCGGAAACGAGCGATCGTATAACATTTTGGTTTGCAGTTGGTAGAGCATTTAAATACCTTTCTTTTGATGTGTACTTTGATTGGGTGGGAAATAGTTTTGAAAATACTACTTTTTCGGCAAGGGTTAGCCCACGATTTTCTCGAAAAACTGAAAAAAAATAATTTTTGTGATTTATGCATCAATTGAAAGGTGGGTCGATGCTCTGTATTTTAGTGAAAACCGCATCATGTTTTGAGGCTTGGTTGAGGAAATAGAGCAACCGAAAGATAATTTGTGATGAGCTGGGTCGAAATTCTGTAATTTTACTTTTTGAATAATTTTTCGGAAACGAGCGATCGTATAACATTTTGGTTTGCAGTTGTGGGTAGAGCATTTAAATACCTTTCTTTTGATGTGCATTTTGATTGGGTGGGAAATAGTTTTGAAAATACTACTTTTTCGGCAAGGGTTAGCCCACGATTTTCTCGAAAAACTGAAAAAAAATCATTTTTGTGATTTATGCATCAATTGAAAGGTGGGTCGATGCTCTGTATTTTGGTGAAAACCGCATCATGTTTGGAGGCTTGGTTGAGGAAATAGAGCAACCGAAAGATAATTTGTGATGAGCTGGGTCGAAATTCTGTAATTTTACTTTTTGACTAATTTTTCGGAAACGAGCGATCGTATAACATTTTGGTTTGCAGTTGTGGGTAGAGCATTTAAATACCTTTCTTTTGATGTGCATTTTGATTGAGTGGGAAATAGTTTTGAAAATACTACTTTTTTCGGCAAGGGTTAGCCCACGATTTTCTCGAAAAACTGAAAAAAAATCATTTATGTGATTTATGCATCAATTGAAAGGTGGGTCGATGCTCTGTATTTTAGTGAAAACCGCATCATGTTTGGAGGCTTGGTTGAGGAAATAGAGCAACCGAAAGATTATTTGTGATGAGCTGAGTTGAAATTCTGTAATTTTACTTTTTGACTAATTTTTCGGAAACGAGCGATCGTATAACATTTTGGTTTGCAGTTGTGGGTAGAGCATTTAAATACCTTTCTTTTGATGTGCATTTTGATTGGGTGGGAAATAGATTTGAAAATGCTACTTTCTCGGCAATGGGTTAGCCCACGATTTTCTCGAAAAACTGAAAAAAAATCATTTTTGAGATTTATGCATCAATTGAAAGGTGGGTCGATGCTCTGTATTTTAGTGAAAACCGCATCATGTTTGGAGGCTTGGTTGAGGAAATAGAGCAACCGAAAGATAATTTGTGATGAGCTGGGTCGAAATTCTGTAATTTTACTTTTTGACTAATTTTTCGGAAACGAGCGATCGTATAACTTTTTGGTTTGTAGTTGTGGGTAGAGCATTTAAATACCTTTCTTTTGATGTGCATTTTGATTGGGTGGGAAATAGTTTTGAAAATACTACTTTTTTCGGCAAGGGTTAGCCCACGATTTTCTCGAAAAACTGAAAAAAAATTATTTTTGTGATTTATGCATCAATTGAAAGGTGGATTGATGCTCTGTATTTTAGTGAAAACCGCATCATGTTTGGAGGCTTGGTTGAGGAAATAGAGCAACCGAAAGATAATTTGTGATGAGCTGGGTCGAAATTCTGTAATTTTACTTTTTGACTAATTTTTCGGAAACGAGCGATCGTATAACATTTTGGTTTGCAGTTGTGGGTAGAGAATTTAAATACCTTTCTTTTGATGTGCATTTTGATTGGGTGGGAAATAGTTTTGAAAATACTACTTTTTCGGCAAGGGTTAGCCCACGATTTTCTCGAAAAACTGAAAAAAAATCATTTTTGTGATTTATGCATCAATTGAAAGGTGGGTCGATGCTCTGTATTTTAGTGAAAACCGCATCATGTTTGGAGGCTTGGTTGAGGAAATAGAGCAACCGAAAGATAATTTGTGATGAGCTGGGTCGAAATTCTGTAATTTTACTTTTTGACTAATTTTTCGGAAACGAGCGATCGTATAACATTTTGGTTTGCAGTTGTGGGTAGAGCATTTAAATACCTTTCTTTTGATGTGCATTTTGATTGGGTGGGAAATAGTTTTGAAAATACTACTTTTACGGCAAGGGTTAGCCCACGATTTTCTCGAAAAACTGAAAAAAAATCATTTTTGTGATTTATGCATCAATTGAAAGGTGGGTCGATGCTCTGTATTTTAGTGAAAACCGCATCATGTTTGGAGGCTTGGTTGAGGAAATAGAGCAACCGAAAGATAATTTGTGATGAGCTGGGTCGAAATTCTGTAATTTTACTTTTTGACTAATTTTTCGGAAAACAGAGATCGTATAACATTTTGGTTTGCAGTTGTGGGTAGAGCATTTAAATACCTTTCTTTTGATGTGCATTTTGATTGGGTGGGAAATAGTTTTGAAAATACTACTTTTTCGGCAAGGGTTAGCCCACGATTTTCTCGAAAAACTGAAAAAAATCATTTTTAAGATTTATGCATCAATTGAAAGGTGGGTCGATTCTCTGTATTTTAGTGACAACCGCATCATGTTCGGAGGCTTGGTTGAGGAAATAGAGCAACCGAAAGATAATTTGTGATGAGCTGGGTCGAAATTCTGTAATTTTACTTTTTGACTAATTTTTCGGAAACGAGCGATCGTATAACATTTTGGTTTGCAGTTGTGGGTAGAGCATTTAAATACCTTTCTTTTGATGTGTATTTTGATTGGTTGGGAAATAATTTTGAAAATACTACTTTTTTCGGCAAGGGTTAGCCCACGATTTTCTCGAAAAACTGAAAAAAAAATCATTTTTGTGATTTATGCATCAATTGAAAGGTGGGTCGATGCTCTGTATTTTAGTGAAAACCGCATCATGTTTGGAGGCTTGGTTGAGGAAATAGAGCAACCGAAAGATAATTTGTGATGAGCTGGGTCGAAATTCTGTAATTTTACTTTTTGACTAATTTTTCGGAAAAGAGAGATCGTATAACATTTTGGTTTGCAGTTGTGGGTAAAGCATTTAAATACCTTTCTTTTGATGTGCATTTTGATTGGGTGGGAAATAATTTTGAAAATACTACTTTTTTCGGCAAGGGTTAGCCCACGATTTTCTCGAAAAACTGAAAAAAAAATCATTTTTGTGATTTATGCATCAATTGAAGGGTGAGTCGATGCTCTGTATTTTAGTGAAAACCGCATCATGTTTGGAGGCTTGATTGAGGAAATAGAGCAACCCGAAAGATAATTTGTGATGAGCTGGGTCGAAATTCTGTAATTTTACTTTTTGACTAATTTTTCGGAAACGAGCGATCGTATAACATTTTGGTTTGCAGTTGTGGGTAGAGCATTTAAATACCTTTCTTTTGATGTGCATTTTGATTGGGTGGGAAATAGTTTTGAAAATACTACTTTTTCGGCAATGGGTTAGCCCACGATTTTCTCGAAAAACTGAAAAAAAATCATTTTTTGATTTATGCATCAATTGAAAGGTGGGTCGATGCTCTGTATTTTAGTGAAAACCGCATCATGTTTGGATGCTTGGTTGAGGAAATAGAACAACCGAAAGATAATTTGTGATGAGCTGGGTCGAAATTCTGAAATTTTACTTTTTGACTAATTTTTCGGAAACGAGCGATCGTATAACATTTTGGTTTGCAGTTGTGGGTAGAGCATTTAAATACCTTTCTTTTGATGTGCATTTTGATTGGGTGGGAAATAGTTTTGAAAATACTACTCTTTCGGCAATGGGTCATTTTTGTGATTTATGCATCAATTGAAAGGTGGGTCGATGCTCTGTATTTTAGTGAAAACCGCATCATGTTTGGAGGCTTGGTTGAGGAAATAGAGCAACCGAAAGATAATTTGTGATGAGCTGGGTCGAAATTCTGTAATTTTACTTTTTGACTAATTTTTCGGAAACGAGCGATCGTATAACATTTTGGTTTGCAGTTGTGGGTAGAGCATTTAAATACCTTTCTTTTGATGTGCATTTTGATTGGGTGGGAAATAGTTTTGAAAATACTACTTTTTTCGGCAAGGGTTAGCCCACGATTTTCTCGAAAAACTGAAAAAAAAAATCATTTTTGTGATTTATGCATCAATTGAAAGGTGGGTCGATGCTCTGTATTTTAGTGAAAACCGCATCATGTTTGGAGGCTTGGTTGAGGAAATAGAGCAACCGAAAGATAATTTGTGATGAGCTGGGTCGAAATTCTGTAATTTTACTTTTTGACTAATTTTTCGGAAACGAGCGATCGTATAACATTTTGGTTTGCAGTTGTGGGTAGAGCATTTAAATACCTTTCTTTTGATGTGCATTTTGATTGGGTGGGAAATAGTTTTGAAAATACTACTTTTTTCGGCAAGGGTTAGCCCACGATTTTCTCGAAAAACCTGAAAAAAAATCATTTTTGTGATTTATGCATCAATTGAAAGGTGGGTCGATGCTCTGTATTTTAGTGAAAACCGCATCATGTTTGGAGGCTTGGTTGAGGAATTAGAGCAACCGAAAGATACTTTGTGATGAGCTAGGTCGAAATTCTGTAATTTTACTTTTTGACTAATTTTTCGGAAACGAGCGATCGTATAACATTTTGGTTTGCAGTTGTGGGTAGAGCATTTAAATACCTTTCTTTTGATGTGCATTTTGATTGGGTGGGAAATAGTTTTGAAAATACTACTTTTTCGGCAATGGGTTAGCCCACGATTTTCTCGAAAAACTGAAAAAAAATCATTTTTGAGATTTATGCATCAATTAAAAGGTGGGTCGATGCTCTGTATTTTAGTGAAAACCGCATCATGTTTGGAGGCTTGGTTGAGGAAATAGAGCAACCGAAAGATAATTTGTGATGAGCTGGGTCGAAATTCTGTAATTTTACTTTTTGACTAATTTTTCGGAAACGAGCGATCGTATAACATTTTGGTTTGCAGTTGTGGGTAGAGCATTTAAATACCTTTCTTTTGATGTGCATTTTGATTGGGTGGGAAATAGTTTTGAAAATACTACTTTTTTCGGCAAGGGTTAGCCCACGATTTTCTCGAAAAACTGAAAAAAATCATTTTTGTGATTTATGCATCAATTGAAAGGTGGGTCGATGCTCTGTATTTTAGTGAAAACCGCATCATGTTTGGAGGCTTGGTTGAGGAAATAGAGCAACCGAAAGATAATTTGTGATGAGCTGGGTCGAAATTCTGTAATTTTACTTTTTGACTAATTTTTCGGAAACGAGCGATCGTATAACATTTTGGTTTGCAGTTGTGGGTAGAGCATTTAAATACCTTTCTTTTGATGTGCATTTTGATTGGGTGGGAAATAGTTTTGAAAATACTACTTTTTTCGGCAAGGGTTAGCCCACGATTTTCTCGAAAAACTGAAAAAAAATCATTTTTGTGATTTATGCATCAATTGAAAGGTGGGTCGATGCTCTGTATTTTAGTGAAAACCGCATCATGTTTGGAGGCTTGGTTGAGGAAATAGAGCAACCGAAAGATAATTTGTGATGAGCTGGGTCGAAATTCTGTAATTTTACTTTTTGACTAATTTTTCGGAAACGAGCGATCGTATAACATTTTGGTTTGCAGTTGTGGGTAGAGCATTTAAATACCTTTCTTTTGATGTGCATTTTGATTGGGTGGGAAATAGTTTTGAAAATACTACTTTTTCGGCAATGGGTTAGCCCACGATTTTCTCGAAAAACTGAAAAAAAATCATTTTTGTGATTTATGCATCAATTGAAAGGTGGGTCGATGCTCTGTATTTTAGTGAAAACCGCATCATGTTTGGAGGCTTGGTTGAGGAAATAGAGCAACCGAAAGATAATTTGTGATGAGCTGGGTCGAAATTCTGTAATTTTACTTTTTGACTAATTTTTCGGAAACGAGCGATCGTATAACATTTTGGTTTGCAGTTGTGGGTAGAGCATTTAAATACCTTTCTTTTGATGTGCATTTTGATTGGGTGGGAAATAGTTTTGAAAATACTACTTTTTTCGGCAAGGGTTAGCCCACGATTTTCTCGAAAAACTGAAAAAAAATCATTTTTGTGATTTATGCATGAATTGAAAGGTGGGTCGATGCTCTGTATTTTAGTGAAAACCGCATCATGTTTGGAGGCTTGGTTGAGGAAATAGAGCAACCGAAAGATAATTTGTGATGAGCTGGGTCGAAATTCTGTAATTTTACTTTTTGACTAATTTTTCGGAAACGAGCGATCGTATAACATTTTGGTTTGCAGTTGTGGGTAGAGCATTTAAATACCTTTCTTTTGATGTGCATTTTGATTGGGTGGGAAATAGTTTTGAAAATACTACTTTTTTCGGCAAGGGTTAGCCCACGATTTTCTCGAAAAACTGAAAAAAAATCATTTTTGAGATTTATGCATCAATTAAAAGGTGGGTCGATGCTCTGTATTTTAGTGAAAACCGCATCATGTTTGGAGGCTTGGTTGAGGAAATAGAGCAACCGAAAGATAATTTGTGATGAGCTGGGTCGAAATTCTGTAATTTTACTTTTTGACTAATTTTTCGGAAACGAGCGATCGTATAACATTTTGGTTTGCAGTTGTGGGTAGAGCATTTAAATACCTTTCTTTTGATGTGCATTTTGATTGGGTGGGAAATAGTTTTGAAAATACTACTTTTTTCGGCAAGCCACGATCGGTTAACCCACGATTTTCTCGAAAAACTGAAAAAAAATCATTTTTGAGATTTATGCATCAATTAAAAGGTGGGTCGATGCTCTGAATTTTAGTGAAAACCGCATCATGTTTGGAGGCTTGGTTGAGGAAATAGAGCAACCGAAAGATAATTTGTGATGAGCTGGGTCGAAATTCTGTAATTTTACTTTTTGACGAATTTTTCGGAAACGAGCGATCGTATAACATTTTGGTTTGCAGTTGTGGGTAGAGCATTTAAATACCTTTCTTTTGATGTGCATTTTGATTGGGTGGGAAATAGTTTTGAAAATACTACTTTTTTCGGCAAGGGTTTAAACCACGATTTTCTCGAAAAACTGAAAAAAAATCATTTTTGAGATTTATGCATCAATTGAAAGGTGGGTCGATGCTCTGTATTTTAGTGAAAACCGCATCATGTTTGGAGGCTTGGTTGAGGAAATAGAGCAACCGAAAGATAATTTGTGATGAGCTGGGTCGAAATTCTGTAATTTTACTTTTTGTTGTGGGGTAGAGCATTTAAATACCTTTCTTTTGATGTGCATTTTGATTGGGTGGGAAATAGTTTTGAAAATACTACTTTTTTCGGCAAGGGTTAGCCCACGATTTTCTCGAAAAAACTGAAAAAAAATCATTTTTGTGATTTATGCATCAATTGAAAGGTGGGTCGATGCTCTGTATTTTAGTGAAAACCGCATCATGTTTGGAGGCTTGGTTGAGGAAATAGAGCAACCGAAAGATAATTTGTGATGAGCTGGGTCGAAATTCTGTAATTTTACTTTTTGACTAATTTTTCGGAAACGAGCGATCGTATAACATTTTGGTTTGCAGTTGTGGGTAGAGCATTTAAATACCTTTCTTTTGATGTGCATTTTGATTGGGTGGGAAATAGTTTTGAAAATACTACTTTTTTCGGCAAGGGTTAGCCCGATTTTCTCGAAAAACTGAAAAAAATCATTTTTGAGATTTATGCATCAATTGAAAGGTGGGTCGATGCTCTGTATTTTAGTGAAAACCGCATCATGTTTGGAGGCTTGGTTGAGGAAATAGAGCAACCGAAAGATAATTTGTGATGAGCTGGGTCGAAATTCTGTAATTTTACTTTTTGACTAATTTTTCGGAAACGAGCGATCGTATAACATTTTGGTTTGCAGTTGTGGGTAGAGCATTTAAATACCTTTCTTTTGATGTGCATTTTGATTGGGTGGGAAATAGTTTTGAAAATACTACTTTTTCGGCAATGGGTCATTTTTGTGATTTATGCATCAATTGAAAGGTGGGTCGATGCTCTGTATTTTAGTGAAAACCGCATCATGTTTGGAGGCTTGGTTGAGGAAATAGAGCAACCGAAAGATAATTTGTGATGAGCTGGGTCGAAATTCTGTAATTTTACTTTTTGACTAATTTTTCGGAAACGAGCGATCGTATAACATTTTGGTTTGCAGTTGTGGGTAGAGCATTTAAATACCTTTCTTTTGATGTGCATTTTGATTGGGTGGGAAATAGTTTTGAAAATACTACTTTTTTCGGCAAGGGTTAGCCCACGATTTTCTCGAAAAACTGAAAAAAAATAATTTTTGTGATTTATGCATCAATTGAAAGGTGGGTCGATGCTCTGTATTTTAGTGAAAACCGCATCATGTTTGGAGGCTTGGTTGAGGAAATAGAGCAACCGAAAGATAATTTGTGATAAGCTGGGTCGAAATTCTGTAATTTTACTTTTTGACTAATTTTTCGGAAACGAGCGATCGTATAACATTTTGGTTTGCAGTTGTGGGTAGAGCATTTAAATACCTTTCTTTTGATGTGCATTTTGATTGGGTGGGAAATAGTTTTGAAAATACTACTTTTTTCGGCAAGGGTTAGCCCACGATTTTCTCGAAAAACTGAAAAAAAATAATTTTTGTGATTTATGCATCAATTGAAAGGTGGGTCGATGCTCTGTATTTTAGTGAAAACCGCATCATGTTTGGAGGCTTGGTTGAGGAAATAGAGCAACCGAAAGATAATTTGTGATGAGCTGGGTCGAAATTCTGTAATTTTACTTTTTGACTAATTTTTCGGAAACGAGCGATCGTATAACATTTTGGTTTGCAGTTGTGGGTAGAGCATTTAAATACCTTTCTTTTGATGTGCATTTTGATTGGGTGGGAAATAGTTTTGAAAATACTACTTTTTTCGGCAAGGGTTAGCCCACTATTTTCTCGAAAAACTGAAAAAAAATCATTTTTGAGATTTATGCATCAATTAAAAGGTGGGTCGATGCTCTGTATTTTAGTGAAAACCGCATCATGTTTGGAGGCTTGGTTGAGGAAATAGAGCAACCGAAAGATAATTTGTGATGAGCTGGGTCGAAATTCTGTAATTTTACTTTTTGACTAATTTTTCGGAAACGAGCGATCGTATAACATTTTGGTTTGCAGTTGTGGGTAGAGCATTTAAATACCTTTCTTTTGATGTGCATTTTGATTGGGTGGAAAATAGTTTTGAAAATACTACTTTTTTCGGCAAGGGTTAGCCCACGATTTTCTCGAAAAACTGAAAAAAAATCATTTTTGAGATTTATGCATCAATTGAAAGGTGGGTCGATGCTCTGTATTTTAGTGAAAACCGCATCATGTTTGGAGGCTTGGTTGAGGAAATAGAGCAACCGAAAGATAATTTGTGATGAGCTGGGTCGAAATTCTGTAATTTTACTTTTTGACTAATTTTTCGGAAACGAGCGATCGTATAACATTTTGGTTTGCAGTTGTGGGTAGAGCATTTAAATACCTTTCTTTTGATGTGCATTTTGATTGGGTGGGAAATAGTTTTGAAAATACTACTTTTTTCGGCAAGGGTTAGCCCACGATTTTCTCGAAAAACTGAAAAAAAATCATTTTTGTGATTTATGCATCAATTGAAAGGTGGGTCGATGCTCTGTATTTTAGTGAAAACCGCATCATGTTTGGAGGCTTGGTTGAGGAAATAGAGCAACCGAAAGATAATTTGTGATGAGCTGGGTCGAAATTCTGTAATTTTACTTTTTGACTAATTTTTCGGAAACGAGCGATCGTATAACATTTTGGTTTGC